>NC_084820.1:7010681-7137448 GCF_958449725.1 Rosa rugosa | reverse complement strand
AACAAGTTAAAAAAAGAGGGTGCAAAGTAATAAGTGGGTTTCTGTTTGGTTCAGAACCGAAAAGAGAGTCCTGCTCTGAATCAATGAATTTCTAAATTTCAGAAATTGGAGAAGTGGGGGTCTGTTTCTCTGAGGTAAAGGAACAGAGAAGAAAAGTAAAAGAGTGTTAGTAGTGAGCAGTAAAAGTCCCTAAAAACCGTACAATCATCTCTGTTCCAGACACCCAACTCTGCATAGTCCTCACTCCTCAGAAACCAAAAAAAAAAAAAATTAATAGTATAAAACTGTGATAAAGACTTCTCCTTTATTCATTTTTTACTCACTTTTTTCAGTCTTTTCTTTAGTTTATGGGTTTCCGGAGAGTGTCAGAGACAAGAGCTGCCACCACAGCAGAAGCCAGAAGGAACAGAGGTGCAGTCATAATACGTGCAGAGGAGAGAGAGACACAGAGGAAAACAGAGCAAAAACAGAGAGAGAGAGAGAGAAAAGCTTAAAGAAGGGAGGTGGCAGGGCAGTAGAGCTAAGCACTGTAATTCAGAACCATTAGTTTTATCCATGTACAGAAGATTCTGCAGCCTAAATGGTCCCTGAAATAAATATACCTACTCTACTCCACCATCTATTTTCTGCTCTATTAAATCATGCACACTCTCCTCTCTGGCTCCTCTGCCTCTCTATTTCCCCCTGAAACTGTCTGAATAAGTTTTTGGGTTGCATTTTCTTTGAGCAAGTCGGTTTGTTTTTTCATTTTTGGGGTTTTAATGATGAGTAGTAGTGGTGTGAGAGGCATGAGGTTTCCTTTTACTCCATCTCAATGGCAAGAGCTTGAGCACCAAGCTCTGATTTACAAGTACATGGTTTCTGGCATACCAATTCCTCCTGATCTCCTCTTCTCCATCAAAAGAAGCTGCTTGGACTCTCCTCCTCTCTCTTCAAAGCTCTTCTCTCCTCACAGTGAGTTCTCTCCTCTCTCTTTTCTCTCTGAGCTGAGCTTCTCTAAAGATTGAAACTTTTGTCAATGTTTTGAATGGGGTTTTGTTGCAGTTGGGTGGAACTGTTTTCAGATGGGCCTGGGGAGGAAGATAGACCCAGAACCAGGAAGGTGCAGAAGAACAGATGGGAAGAAATGGAGGTGTTCAAAAGAGGCATTTGCTGATTCTAAGTACTGTGAGAGGCACATGCATAGAGGCAAAAACCGTTCAAGAAAGCCTGTGGAAGTTTTCAAAGCAACACCACCAACATCAGCAAATTCAAACTCAAGCACATCACCAATCACCAAGATTTTCAACTCACCTTCCAATTCACTAAGCACACCCTTCCATTCACTATCTTCACTCTCACCTAATGAAAGTAGCTACAATAGTAGTAGTTCTGCTCATCTTGATGATCATCATTTCCTTTATTCAAGGCCAAACATGGGGTTTTCACAGCAAGAAAGAGGCACCTCCTTGTTTTTGGAATCTGCTTCGTACAATAATAATCCCCTGCATCCCAACTTAGAATACAGGTGATTAATCTGTCTTAAATGGAAAAGTTATATTCTTTTATATATATATATATATATATATATATAATATCAATTCACATTTTGATGGTTGTGATTCTGTTTTCTTGAAGATCAAACAGGTTTAGTTATGGGGTGAAAGAAGACGTGGATGAGCATGCATTCTTCTCAGAGCCTTCAGGGAGTGTTAGAGGCTTCTCTGGCTCTTCTTCATCTTTGGATCATCATCAAAATGAATCCAATTGGCAGCTCACAATGAGTTGTTCTAACTCCTCTTCAAAACAGAGGACGTGCTCTGCTTTACAAACAGAGCAATATCCTCATTTGCAGCTTCAGAACTTCAGTGACTCCAAAATGGAGAGAAGAGAAGAAACCCAGAGAACCATACATCACTTCTTTGATGAAGGCCCTCCCAAAGATAGAGATTCATCTTGGCTTGATTTGGATGGTAATAATAAATCTTCAAACAGTGGATCAGTTTCCACCACCAGGCTCTCAATCTCCATACCAAACTCTGCTCATGACTTCCCCATCTTCAATTCAAGAAATCATCATGGTAATTCTTTTTTACCTTTAGGGTTAAACTGATTTGTATTGGTTCTTGAGACCTAGATGTGATTGTTGCCTAATAATAAGTTCATTTTGTTTTCATTTGCAGATGACTGAACAGCTTCCTGTACTGGGTTTCTGAATCAGAGGGCCAAAACCTGTACTTACTTGGTGTCAACTCTTTTTTGTGTAATGTCTAATTAGTGAAGGGAGGAGGAGTACTATTTTTCTTTTTCTTTTTATAATTAGTTTGAATGTGGTTGAGTTGGGTTATAATTTTTATTATTGTGTTTTTAAATGAAGGATCCTATGTATGTCTCTGGCCATCTTGGTTAATTTGATATCCAACCTTCTCTTTTTGCAATTCATATAGTAGTTCCAAATGAGTCGGGCAAAATCTGTGTTATATTTTAGGGTACCATATTGATGTTTTGTTTGTTTGAAATCATAATTGAAGAGGTTGGACCCAATGGACCCCAAGATTGGCTAAATTGTCAGTTTTAAATCTGAATTCACCCAGGTTATGTTGGCAAATAGCATACCAATTAATCCTTGCAAATCTACAAAACAAAGGCAAGCATTGATCACCCTTTTAAATATATCCACCACCCACTATACTGAGAAAAGGACACCTCACAAATCTCATATGACTCTTCCCTTTCTCTTTTGGGAGCTGGCTTGAGTCCTTCGATTTCATATAGATAGTGTATGTAATCTAAAATCCAACAGCAAATTGCATGTGAGTGTGACTGGAGTGACAGTTTCATAGATATAGTATCTCTATACAGATACAGAGGAACCAAAACCTAGATATTCTGCTATCTACTGCTTCAATTCTTGCTTATACAAGTTGTATTTATCCAATAACTACAAAGAGCTAGCTCCCAATGCTTCATCAAATATTACATTTATGTTGGATCCCAACTCTTTATATTGTTCATGTTTTATTAAAACAATTTCTTTCGGAGCTCAAACGATCATACGGTTGGTTTCCTTTGGACTATAACATTACACCCTCTACCTCTGCTTGAATTCTACTGAAATTTCGAAACTCTAAAATTCACAAAACTCTGTGTTCTTTATGGAATTTTTCTGAAACAGTAATGATCACTCCCCACGAAAAAGACTGTATGGGTGAGAAAGCTGTATAGTCGTACGGATTTGGCAGCAAGCTAGGCAGAAGCAGTGGAGCTTTTGCACAGACAGCACAGTTGAGCTGAAATGTTCTCAAGCCTGGGTTGAGTTGGCCCAAAAAGACGATAATACGAGAGCAACTTTTCAGATTTATACACTACTCTCCCATGAGGCCATGACAGAACATGCATGAGCACTAACAAAACCCTCGGCACACTTATGAATAGTTTGTTGGCAAAGGTTGCTTCCTCATTTTACTTTTGCCGGACTTGTGGATTTCAAAATTAGATGTCTCAGCAAAGAGATTAGTACCGATTCGTCGGTAAAATCCCCCATGGAGGAATGCTAGCTATCTTCCCCTTCTACCTTTCCCTTTCAACCTTCCCCACTCAACAAATGACATGTGGATTCCACTACCACTTTAAACTCAATATTTATTACATTGAATAACTAATTCTATTTTTTCTATTTTTTTTTTTTGAGTTGAAAAGGTCACACTTTTATAAAGTTCTGCAAGCAGTACAATAATGACTTGCCCATAGGGCCGTCAGAAGAAGCCATTACATAGAGCACACTACACTAGCACACCCCTCACACAAGCGTACTACTCAGCACACCTACCTTTTAGTATTAAGCTCAGACAAAGAAAAATTAGAGCTCTGAAGAAAATTAAAAAAGACAACAGAGCCCCAATCTTTCTCCGCAGTCTTTCCTGCTCAAGCCAAGAAAAATACAGACCCACCCTCTTTGTGGACAAAGAGAGAAAGGCCCACTACTAAATTAAAAAATAAAAACATAGGCCAACAATGAACCCAAAGCCCCACAGAAATGGACCATATCCAAGGCCCAATTTCCGCAAACCCTAGAGGAGAAGACAATCCTGGTGTTGCAGCCGCCACCTCCATATGGGCCCAAAACCTAGCACTGCCGCTGCCGCCACCCTCTCGGAAACCCCCGTCATCGCCATGGAAGCTACTGCTCCCATGGAAACCACTGCCGCTGTCAAGGACCAAGCCCTGCACCAGATCGCGGCCAACCTTAACCTGGCCAGCAGCGGTGATGTCAGCCTCATCCCTATCAACGCCTCTGGAGGGAGAATTCCACGACCAGTGCCCTGATTCATCACAGCTTCTGTCCAATGGAGGAGCACGAACCTGATCCTGCCAGTCCCCGTCACCAATCACTGATTGCCAACCAGCCCTAGACGCCTTCGACCAAGGTGGCCCAAGCATCAAAACTTCTCTGATCCTCACAACCAGAGGATCACTGATATGCAAATTCAACTCCCAACCGGACCCCCGAACTCCAGCCCCGCTCACAGTCAAAAGCAAGAGACCACAGTTTATGAACACAAGGAAACGCCGAGCAAGCCCGCTATCAGCCCCGAGGAAAAGACGAGAGAGAGGTGAAAAACCTTGCTCAATCGCAGGTACAAGACCGCCACTAACTAGCCGCCGCCAAGAAAACCCTCTAGCGAGGGTCAGAGAAGAAAACATTCTAGGTCTGTTCCATCCGATATAGTTAGGAAAACCCTGGATCCTATTTTTTCTATGTCTCCCCTTCTAATAAATGTCTCACATTTTTTTCTTTCTATATTTTATTTTGACTTTGTAGGATGTTTAATTTATTTTGCATTTCTTTTTTCTTAAATAATTTTGCATTTTTTAATTGTTATTTTGACAATATGGGTTGTGGTTTTTTTCTTTTTAGCTTGCATTATTATTATCCAGTAAAACATCGATCACTTCCAATACTCTTAATCACCATCTAACTTTGCTGGCGAAACTTTCATCACCTATTTGAGTCCAAGTATCATCCCCTGATCATTCTCAAAAAATAAAATAAAAAGTATCATCCCCTGATCTAAAATATGCAAGACTGGCTACAGAAAGAAACTCACTATTGTATCGTACTAGTACTTTCATTTTTTTTTTTTTTTTTTTTGAAATAGGGTCAGTACGGCTGTCCTCAAGCCTTGACCATTAATGAAACCTCAGAATACATGGGGGGGACATGATACCTAAACCCCAAAATACAATAAGCATAGAGAGAACATCCTAGATTAAAACCGGGATTCTCCACAAAATCTATGTATTCTAACAAGCACCAATTAGCGAAGAGTGCATCATTGGCTACTCTATTCGCTTTACAAAGGCGGTGACATACCGGAAAGATTTTGCTCACGCGGAGCCATAAGTTACTATGACTATCAGCTTTCCCACTATGTTGCCACCGAAAAACAATTTCGGTGACACTAAGTTTCATCCTGCCACTAGGAGGTTGCGACCATTTGGGAACTCGCCACCAAGCTAGGGCAGACCAGGCACACAAAAGGTGCAGTCCGGGACAGAGCCCACATCGCCCTACCACTACTCGGTAGGGACTTATTACCGGCATAAAGCCACAATTAAATAATAAAAACCAAAGACAATAAAACATAAAATAAAAGGAAATTGGGCCCATAGCCCAAGCCCAGGCCCAAACCCCACTTAGCCCAATCGAAGAGAACAGCTGCCTGCAAGCATCTCGCCACCGATCTGCAAGCATCTCCCCACCACCCCTTCTGCAACTCCTCCGTCGTTCCATCACCGGCAGTGCCTCCGCCGGCACCTCCCTTGCAGCATGCGAACGCAGGTCGCCCCACCAGCCCTTCCTCATTCCCAGCACACCAAAGAGATGAGCCGCCTCTCCCAAACCTTCCCCTCTCCAGATCGGATCCACACGAACTGAACCCGATCGAAAAATTCCGATCAGATCCAACCCAGACAGAACCCATCCTCGACCACCTCCCCAGATCGGATTCCGATCTGATCTGAGATCCTCAGATCCAGCCTTCACTCCCTTGGACGACGCCACCACTTGCAGACCGCCTTCCGGTCGTGGGGAGATCGAGCCCAGCCCCACACTCAAGCCACCGAGCCCGCAAGCACAGCCACCACGCGGTTTGGGCAGCGAAACCACCACGCAGCCTCCTCTCCGACGGGATTTATTACATGGACAACCACCACCGGGCACCAGGCCCCTTCCAATCCCGTCCGACGACGCCGCCACGAGGGCGAGCCGCCGGAGGGAACACACTCTGAATATTATGGTTTAAATCTCTTGGTTGTTTGCTCTTGGTTATTCGTACTAGTACTTTCATAATCATTAGGACACAAACATGGGTCAGCCAATTCAACCGAATAAATAGAAGCTCTTCCATCTGTGGTTTCTATGAGTGGTGGAAGAGTAATGGTATGCCCGGTGAAAGGTTCAGTTAGCTCAATTTCTTTAAAAAAAAAAACAACAATTTTTAAAATCGTCGTTCAATTTCATTTCCCCCACCAAAGAAATGAAATTGAACGAAGATTAAAAAATGAGAATGGATGCTAGAGAAAAAGAAAAGAGATAAAAAAAAGATTTGATTGAACGAAGATTAAAAAATGGGAATGGATTTCAGAATGGATGCTAGAGAAATAGAAAGAGATAAAGAAAGATTTGAGAGAAAGGGTTTAGGTGTGGGGAAGTTTGACCTAGATGAACCCAGAAAGAAAAAAACCACAACCCAGATTGTCAAAATAACAATTAAAAAATGCAAAATTAATTAAGAAAAAAGAAATGCAAAATAACTTAAATATCCTACAAAGTCAAAGTAAAATATAGAAAGAAAAAAAATGTGAGACATTTATTAGAAGGGCAGACATGAAAAAAATAGAATTAGTTATTCAATGTAATAAATATTGAGTTTAAAGTGATAGTGGAATCCACATGTCATTTGTTGAGTGAGGAAGGTTGAAAGGAAAAGGTAGAGGGGGAAGGTAGCTAGCATTCCTCAACCTCCCTGTAGGAACTAGGAACTGGTAATGCCAATATATCAACAACTGACAACCCCGCCAATGCTCTCATGAGCAATTCAAACAAATCAGATCTGATTCGCTAAATACACGTACATGGTCCAGCTTTTCAATGTTTAGGATGAAATCATATCCTTGGAGAAGCATATGAGGTGAAGGTGCTGGGAGCTTAGCAAAACTTACAAGGAAAGGAATGAAGCTTCTATTACTATTGAGTTTTAGAGGTACAAAATATAAACATGAGGACCACAAACACCAATAAAATAATGTAGTTATTCTCAGCTAATGGCTCAGGCCCTCATGTTAAAAGAAATAAGTTGTTCAAAATTGCACATATTTACTCCTGATCTAGTACAGTTTAAGATGATGGAGATTAATCCTCATCATCAAGATCCCCATTCGGCTTATCACCACCTTCTCCTCCATCACTCTGAACATCTGCAGAATTTTCTCTTCTAGGACTGGACTCCGGCTGCCTCTCTTGCTGCTCATCATCATCATCGGATTCCGACCATGCCCGCCTCCGTCGACCTGCAGGTGCAACCTAGAACATAAAAGATAAAGTACGTTACTGCCAGCAGGAAGTGACATAAAAATTGACATTAATTTACTTGGATTCTTAGCTAAGATATCAGTGCTTCTAATTGAGAGAACTCAAACAAAGGACTATAGAAAGCTTTTACCTCATCCTCAACATCAGAATCTTCAATGCCAAAAGCTGCTTCAAGAGGATTTTGAGCATTCTCTTCATCATCCTGCTCATTCGTATGACCTGGGGACTCCTGGTAGTTTGTGTTAGCATCTTCAATTTCCGGTGCTTCCTGATAGTCCATCTGCTCAGCTTCTGCTTCCTCCGTTTCATAACGCGACCTTGAGTACTTGTCCTTCTTTCTCTTCTTTCCACCTTTTCTCCTTCTCTTTTCACTATGCCCGCCGTCCTCATCATCCATATCTGAAGGCCTTCGCTTAGAACCAGATGTACTACTCTTCCATTGCTCCTGAACATGCCAAAATATTGAAAAACTTAGAAACACAAATATGTCAATATATAAAAGCTATCCATTTTCTGTATCTACCAGGATCCATCTTTTTATTCAACGTTAGAGGGATTTTAACTATACAAGCCAAACCATGACCAGGTGGCCTGAGTCGAGCATGTCATACATGAAGTGAAAGGAGCTGTCACACTCCAATTGTAGGGGGTAGCAACATGAATGTACAAACAAACAACTCAGTTATCAATCTTTACCTTTATGCGCTCAAAATGCTCCTCCTGTTGTCTCACTCGCTTTAGTTCGTCCTCTTGCATTCTCCTCTCCAACTGTTGCACAGAAGTATTAACTAGTGTAGGGGCAAAAAATTACAGAAATGTACCGTCACCATAGTGGTAGAGGATGAAGCAATTTTTGAATATCAAACCTGGAACTTCCTCTGTTCTTCAGCCTTACGACGGGCTTCCTCAGCAATTGCCATCTGACGAGCAAGTTCTTGTTTCTGCCGAACCTTCTGCTCTTCATGCTCAGCTGCTGTTAAATGAACTCTTGCAGCCTCAAGCAAGTGGCTGCAGTACTCAACATGAGTGTCAATCTTTTTCTCATCAAACCCATGAAAGTGAAGGCTGGAAGCAGCAGACAGTTGTCTAAATAAACGAACAGCATTTTCTAGCTCTGCAACTGTTGACCGGACCTAAACACGGACATATATATGATGTTATGCATGTGAATAAATGAAATCAGAAAATTAAACATATATTCACTAAAAAATAAATGGCAAGAATACTTCAAATGAGAAGGTTTTTCGAACCTCATCCACAGATTTTTTTGGTTTTTGTAAGGTTGAAGCTGAGAACTTTTGCATCACAACACCTGCATCAAACCTAAATGTGTAGTTTGAAGGTGCCAAGTGAATGGCTCTCATTAAAGTTTTTTTGCAGTCTTGCCACTGCTCCGCTTCATAATGTGTACGAGCTATATACAGTAGGATCTGAGAGTCCGTGTTGTTAAAGAACTTCCTCAAGCAGTTTTGATACTGCAAAATTACTAGTCATCAGCACATGCATACATTTCCAAGAAAACTAATAAATTTAAAGTCAGATAATAGAATAGACATAGAGATGAGATGAACTCACCATTTTCACAGCCAAGGGAAAATTGCCTTGAGCAAAATAAACATGTGCCAAATTTATCCATACATCAGGCATCTGAACAAAAATGTTCCCACTGGCAGCTTCTTGAACCTACAATCACAGGCAAACAGCAACAGCAACAAATCTTAAATTTTGAAATCTGCATCTACCAAATGATCTAGTAACACATAATAGATTCCAATTGTTTACTATATAACTTACCTGTGTAAAAATGTCTTTTGAAACATCAAAGTGACCCTTCTCTGCAAAGATCACTCCAGCACCATTGGCAGCATATAAATTAGCAGAATGTTGAGCCAGGACCTATAAGCATGTAAAAAGTATTTTTTTTTAAAAATAACTATTGGATGTGCATGGCACATTACCCAATAGATGATTGAAAACAAGATGAATACCTGATTGATACAAGTTTAACAAATAATATGGAAATATAGAATATATATATTGATCACAACTATCTTTACCAACAAAAAAAAAATGAAGAAAGATCTTGTGTGTGCACGTGCATTCTGTCTTAAAGCCCATAAGCATTACATTCCAAGATAATGACTCTAAAAGGACAGGAAAATAAAATAAAAGTAAAAAACCAACGTACTTTAGTGTAGAGTTCTTTTGATTTTTCCAGATGTGTAGCTTCCAACTTGGGATTTCTTTTCTCATTGCGAATTGCAGCAAAATAGTTCCAGTTTCCCTATACAGGGACAAACAAGCATATAAGGTATAGATAGTATTAAAGTAACATCAGCAAACACAGTTACGAAAAAAGAAAGTTTCTGGAAATATAACTTTGGCAGTTTTTTTTTTTTCAAAATACTAAAAGCTATCAGTTGAGTACTATTTTGATGGCAGAAAATAATTGGGAGAAGCATGCCCAATAAAGTAATACACACCAGAGAAAGAGTGGCATAGGAATCCTTTCCCTCAGTTGCTTCACTAGCAGCCCGAAAGGTCTCTTTTGCCTTAACCCAGTCATCATTTTTTAATTCCAAGTCACCAAGCATCAATAATGCATTTGGGGACTTGTTATTCACCTTCAGTGCATCATTAACCTATAGAAAGGAGTGGTCAGTTTTTTGAGTGAGAGAGAGAGAGAGTCAGTTTTTTGAGCGAGAGAGAGAGAGAGAGAGAGAGAGTTATATGCATACCAGTTCAATGCTTAGTTGTAAATTATTTCGAGCTTTTGCAAGGCCAGCAAGTCTCAGATAAGCATCTACATAGTCTGGATACTGCAAATAAGAACATATGTTTAAAAAAAAAAACATTAAAGAAAAGAATGGACCATGACATATCAGAAGACTTAAATATAAAGCAATACGACAATCAAGTGTATGCACATGCAGGTATAGAAACATACCTTGAACAAAATCAAACGGTAAAATATGCTTGCCGTTTCAGTGTTGTGTAATTGCTCAAGTAGTCTGGCAAGGTTAAATAGTGTTGTGACTTTATTCCAAGGTAATTCGACTAAGTGACCTTCTTTCTCAAGTTGATGGAATATTTGCATGTCCTTGTATTGAAAAATAGATGCATCATCATCAATAGATGGGGCTTTTTCTTTACCATCAATGAAGGCCACCCATATTCCATCACCTAGTGCCTCTCTGAAAGTTTGTTGAGCAAGCTGACAGATAGAAGAATATACACACTAGTCAATCTATGTTTGCTTTGGAGGTAATAACAATAAGATTCCAGGAAAGAAACATAACAAATCCACAAACCTCAAATTCTCCCCTTTCAAAATGAAGTACCCCAAGATTGTTAAGAACATCGATTGGTACCTCCTGACCTCCCTTCTTCAAAAGATTACGTGCCTATAGAATATTTGACGATTATTAGAGAGAGAGAGAGAGAGAGAGAGAGTTCAATATAAGGAAGACAACGTTGGCTGAGAAGAAATTCTTACAGTTTTTAGGCAGTCCTGAGCTGCTACAGCATCAGATGAAATCAATAATTCTCCCAGATCAAGAAATGCCTGCATTATAGTCAGATAAAACGTGCAAAATAAGAACATGAGGTTAGAGCTTTACACGAGGATTCAATGGAGCACCCTACTGGACATCTCCTGTTATAAATGGGTTCATTACCTGGGCATCATTTGGGTCAATTTTTGTAGCCTTCCTCATAAATTCCAATGCCTTCCCTGTCTGCCCAAGCTGAACATATATGTGACCAAGAGCCTATAGAAAAGAATCTATTAGCTGTGAAAGAAGAAGAGAAAAAGATCATTGAGACCAGCAAAATTTGAATCCAACTCACTTTCAGTGTCTCGCAGTTATCAGGGTAAATCTCCAAGACCTTTTCAAAGTTCGACAGTGAACTTTTAAGATCTCCCATCTTCAGTTGTACTTGTCCCAAACCTGACACCGAGAGCCCAAAGTTATGCACAAACATAAATGTAAACCATGTCACATGAACATGAAGCCTACGTTAATATGCAGAGTTCTTTAGTACGTAATCTATCCAAGATTCATATGGTCCAAGCATAGCAAGTCAAACACACCAGGAAAGAATCAAGGTGCAGAGAATTAAGGGCCTATTCGTGTCACATGTTACATACCTTTTCTGACTCTTCCAAGCATATAATAATGATGGTTTAAAAATATGAATGCAGGGACAAGCATAACAATGAAAACAAAGGATGCGAGCAACCAACAGGGGGGAGATATATATATATATATATTATGTTAAAGTCTTTTTCTTTATCATGGTACCATAAATGCCCCAAACGCGCTTGGCAGACCCAGGCACAAAACTGGGGCCTCCTGCACAACCCTAGTCCCTTTAGGAGACAGGAAACTCCAGAGAATAGCTAAATAGGTAGGTGTGAAGGGGTTCAACCCCAGACCGCATGGAAGCAAGCCATGGACCTGGCAATTCCTACTAACCCCTTAGTGAAGCTATGTTAAAGTCTTGCGTTAGATATATTAACAACTAATCGAAGTAATTACTAATACTATGCCAAAATATCTGACTCATACAAATTTAAACACTAAAGATTGTTTATGACTGATAGTAACTGACCATAATAAGGAAATATGAATTCTTGGGGTTTACTGATTTCCTTGACAGATGCCATGTAGTACACTCCTGCCTTATCATAGTCCCCCTGCAACTCAGTGCAATCAAATATTGCTACCATTAGTAATCCAAAAGAGTCATAGGCAAAGCATGAAAGTCTGAAAGTGCTGGAGATAAAGACTAAAATTAACGATATTAATGTCACCAGAATAGAAGATACAGTAACATGTAGAACTAATGGTGCATAAGATATAACTGAATTTGCCCCCACACACATTGACGTCCCCCAAAAAAAAAAATATTTCCTCTGCTTTAAAATTTCTTTACCAATATAAAAGAGACAATGTAAAGAACCCTTCATTATCATGACATTGTCATATAAAAGAAGCATAATCTTTTTACCTTGCTATGGTAAGATCGTGCTAAATTGTAGTAGGAATGCGACTTTGTTGGTCCATGGTTGGTGACAGCAAGTGCAGTCTCAGTAAGTTGCTCAACTAAAAAGTGCTGACCAGTGTAGAAAAAATGGTTTGCCAGATAGTTTAAGGCCATTGCACAATAAGGGTATAGCTCAAAAGCTCTCTGCATTTTTTCCATTCCTTTCCTTATTCCAGCAGCTATCAAATAATACAGCCAGATATTAGACTTCCCAAGGGCCAGAAGTATGGACATACAATAACAATAATCAAAATAAATAACAGAATTCGATAAGTATAATATAAAATGCTGACTTTTATAGTTGTACCTGCATTAGTATGCAAATCCAAAATTGCAAGAGCAACAAGAGCCTCAACATTTTCAGGATCTAACTGCAAGTATAATAAGTTCATGAAGATAGAAGAACTGTGGCAGGTACAAATGCAGATTCATCATTGAGCTATCACTTGCCTGTAAAACCCGCTGAAATGCCTGCCAAGCTTTTTCAAATTGACCCATTTTGTAACGACAGAGACCAATGCCAAGTCTCACAGCCGCAGGACAATTGGGATTCACTTGCAGGGCTCTCTGCATGGAACTTCACTGTTAAAACAACAAACTATCTAACTAAAAGAAAATTTTCTAGAAGAGAATAAATCTTGAGGTTAAGAAAGAGTGAATTTGTTGGGTTGTACAGGTTAATAAATAGGAGGATGAATACAAACCTTGTACAGCTCCAATGAATCAGAATACTGCCCACGATTAAACTCAACGCATGCCTGCAGATATCAAAGGTAACTAATTTAAAGCAAATGCAGCATAACTAATAATAGTCAACCCCAATTTGGTCTCTCTTGCTCCCTGCGAGTTAACCAGGTCTGCAATATTTTAATTAGTTCCCCGTAAGTGTATTTCCATAGTACCTACCACTAAATTTCCACTCTCCCTCAACTCTTGCTAACATTCCATTTCCAAAGACTTTTAGAGAGCCAATTGCCACAGTCATAGCACATAGAAATACAGGACATCATCACCACATTGGACACCCGTTGAAAATCCCATATTTAAAAGGATTCAAAAAACACTCTTATAAGTAGCAGACAGAATTGTTCAACAGAAGGAATACTGGTTATGTGTAGACAGAGGAGCAACACGTGAACAAAACTAATATCGTCTATTTTGTTTTTCATATGTTGAAATATCGATGACATCTTCGTGCATGTGATCCTAAAATGGCAAGCAGTACACTATTCTTTAGCAGAGAGATCAAGTACAAACCTGACCCAAAAGGGAAGGGACGTTATCACGGTCTCCATCTAATACAATCTTGAACGCATTAAATGCCTGATCTACTTCACCCTTGGCCAGTAAAAGCTGACCTGTGAGCAGAAACAGTGATAAAGTTTAGAGAATCTTAACAAGCATTGTCTAGTAAAGCATAGACAGCAAACAATTTCCCCACATGAATTCAGCAACATAGATCCTTTTGTGGCACTCATTGAGAATGCTTGACAAGTAATAGTATAAGTAAGCAATAGATGTATAAGAAACTGACGCCAGAAAGACTCAGAATACAAATTGAGAACAAGAAGCAACTTTATTTGCCATAAAGACAAAATGACACAAAATCTTTTGGATTCCATAGTTCACAACTGCAACAAAACAAGAACACAAGGCCAGTCCCTGAAAACTCTTATTTGCCGCAGTAAGCACTCTATAGATCAACTACTTGGCCAGTCTCAGGGCACCCGAGAACATATGCAAAACACAGCTCCAGCAGAGGACAATTCCTTTGGACATTGTAGTTACCGACATGAGCCATATCCAGTAAGAAAAATATAACAACCACTGTAACTATACCTACCTTTCCCAACCCATGTAGAAGGCTCATGAATGTCTATTCTCGATGCTTTATTGTAAAACTGTGTGGCTAAAATGAAATGCTCCTCCTTTTCTCTCTGTTTCGTCTCAATCTTTCCAAGGTAGCTGTAATAGGCCCCTAATGCATTCAAAATAGCAATCCTCTCGTACCGAACATCCGCATAATACTCATCAATCTCTGCACCAATGCAAACAATAACACCACCTGAGCACCAAAAGCAAGTAATAAACCAAAAAAAAAAGGCATATGAGAGTGTCGAAAAAGTGTGATTACCAGGACTAGACCCCTCCTCCAAAATCTGGCGAAACTGTTCTAGTTTCCCTTGCTTGAAATACTCTCTCTGCAGCATTACAAATTCAAAAGTAAGTAGCTCATCACCTCCATATCACCATTACCTTCAATTCGAGCCAGAATCGAAACGAAACGATTATGCACTGAATTGAAGTTTCAATTTTTTTCTCATACAGAATGAGTATTAAGATTTAACAGAAGCAAACAAAACAAAAAAACGAACCGCGATAATGAGCCAGAGATCGAGAGGGGCTTGCTCGGCCTTGAGGATATCGAGGATATCCGAAGCGTCCCTAGGAAGCTGATCGAGAGCAACCCTAACCTCCTCCTCCGAATTCTGCACCGGTATATAAACTGACGCCATTGATTTCCCAAATCAGCGAAGCACAGAGCTCATTCAAAAACGAAACCCTAACTCCGTCTACGTCTCCGTTAACTTGCCTGAGAGAGAGCCGTGAAATTGAAATCGGAGAAGAGAATGTGGTGGTGGTGGTGGTGGTGGTGGTTTGAGAGAGACGCAGAGGCTCTCAGAGAAGAAGACCCTCCATTCCCGTTTAAAGTTTCTTCCTTTTAAGCTTTGTTTGGCAACCGACCAAAAAAGAAATTAAAGGGGTTTTCTTTGGTAAAGGTATAAAAGCTTTTAGAGGTAAAACAGTTAAATGTGAGAAATTATTTTCACAATTTGTTTTGGCCAAAAAAAACAAGGAGAAATATTTTTTCAGATTTCGATATTATCTCAAAAGAGCGCGAATACAATCTTGATGAACACATATTTAATAATTTAACTTTTTATTCACTACTTGTGTCGAACATTAAAACATCTAAGTAGTCATTAATTTCGTTAACTAGACTTTTAAAATAATACATAATGTTCACTTCAAATCATATTCATAGCCTATTAAGAGATATTCAACTTATATTACATTGAACAAATGTTCTTATGACCATATTTTCTATGTTGTTATTGTGTTTGTACGTTTTCTTTTGTTATATTTAAAGGAGATTCACTGACATAATCTTAACCCAATTCATCATCACTTTAGCCAACACGAAGGGTCTATTAATGTGACAATTTATGTTTCATTCATTCAATATTGTTGCATTGCATGGCTACACCCAAACAACTTTATCTGAGTCATTGTTATGAACAAAAATTGAAATCAAATTTTTATAAAATAACTATATGTAAACTTTCTAATCATTCGTCCCCCAAATCAAAATATACAAGTTACATATCTCTTACCGTTTAAACTCTCTCTCTGCCTCTTGTGTATAGAGTATAGACTATAGAGAGCTATTTGGTTTTTCTTCTCCGCAGCTTCTCCCTCGCGCCAAACAGCCCCTAAAAATCACACTAGCCTGAGCCTGAGTTGATTGCTCTCTCTCTCTCTCTCTCTCTCCAGGTATTCCCTCCTTTCAAATCCTGGTTATAACTCTGATTTGTCTTAGATTTTCGCTTCAAAGTTGGAATTTTTACTCAGATTAGGGCTTAGGGATTTCACCTCCATCGAAATTCATGTAAACACTTTTTGAATCGAAGTTAAAACTATATGTACCTGATGCCTGGTTGGATTCTCAATAGATGTGATTTTGTTTCAGTAATTTTCAGCTGATTCAAGTTGGGTCATTTCAAATTTATATACTTGGTTGTTGATAGATTATAAGAGTTTATCAAGTGAAAAGCCTAAATCTTTAATCGTCTTTATCAATGAATTACAGAGAATCTGAGCAGTTGAAATCGAAGACGATGCCGCTAAAATGGTAAAGAATAAAGCTTTGAAAACCCCTAGTGCAAGGTCTGAAGTATTCTCTGTTGCTTTTAACATTTGATGGTTTATGGTGCAATTAGGGTTTTGCATTGGCAACCCAATGCAGGGACGACGGTGAACAGTCAGATCATCAACGAAGTCACGCAGGTTGTGGAGAGCATCAATGGGATTAAGGAAGGCAGATGGAAAGCCACCATCACTTTCTACAAACCCCTGCTTCGAGGTAGATTTCTCATCTTGGATGTTTTTGTTTGATTTCTCTTTCCAAAGTTATAATATGGCTTTTGTTACTTTGTAAAAGATTGATTCTGATACGATTGTATATGTATGCTACCAGAGCAGACTTTGGTGGGGGAATACCCGCGTGATTTCTTGGGGATTGCACTGCCAGAGCAGCCAAATAAGTACTACCTTATAATCCGACCGCTTCGCATAGTTCTTGAAGCTGATTCTACGATTACAATGATTATGGAGAAACTGCAGTCTTACAAACAGAGGGTCTCGCTTAATTTTGAGGTTCTTTCCTTTTTCACTTTCAGCTTTAGTGTAATCGAATGTATGATATTTGAATTTTGACGTCCAAGGAGAGAAAATTGGTTTATATGATTCTATGGTGTAATTGTGTGTAGGGATTTCAATATCAACTAGGGGACTTCCAATTGAGAGTGGGGAAAGTTCTCCCGAATCACTCTGAGAATTTGAGAGGAATAGTTATGGAGGTAATGCACTCCATTCACAAACTTCATTATTTTAATTTGAGTGCTTGTTCCTGTGTTCTAGAACCTCTGGATGTTTTCTTATTTCTTTTTTTGAAACGAATGTTTTCCTATTTCTTACCACAAGAAGATGAGAATAATATGCCAAAAGCAGAGCTATCATAGTACAATGAACCTATTGGCAGTATTCACCAGAATGTTTGTCAAGCACTTACAGTAATGCTTGATGATCTTTGTGGGGGGTACATAGTTAAAGTTTGCACTGAAGATTGGAATACATGCTGATGGACTTTGTAGACCAATTTTACCACTTCACAGAATACCAACTGGATCTATTTCTCAATCTCTCTATTAACTAACTCTCATTGCAGAATACCAGCTGGATGTTAAACAAAACAAACCTTATGAACAAAAAATGTTTTCTGCTTTCAAAATTATTGGCTTTGCATAGGATTCCATTTACTTTCCACTCTATCTAGCAACATTAGATGTGAAGAACTGTTCCACTCTTTAGATTGTCAGTGCTTAATATCGCCTTTTTCTTTTGTCCCCTTACTTTTCTTTCTGATAGTTGTTAATGTCGCTGAAGATATTCATGTGTTGTCATTGTGCTATACTGCCAAATCGTTTTTGATTGAAGTTACTTCGGTTCTACAGGTGGAGTACCTACCCATTTCTTCAATGGAAAAGGCAAGGCAAGTCATGGAAGAGTTTATGACCATATGGGATCAGGCTGTGTCGAAAAGAGCATTACCAGGCCACTTTGTGCATATGGAACCAAACTTTGGTGAGTTTGGCCTTGGAGACCAGTATACTTCACAACACACTGCCGTCCAATATGCTGCTGTTATGGCTCAACTAATTGCGACCGTGCAAGCAGTGCAAGGAAGAAATTAGGAACAAGAAGATCTTCATGTTTGTCACTGGCACAAATGGTTTGATGTGTTAATGTTTTCAATCCCAGTTTACTCTGGGACCAAGGGGAGGAATGAACATCCAAGTTAGGTTTTGGTTCCATAAAGTACATGGTAGTTTGTTAAATGGAAAACATGAACTTGTTACTCTCATCACCTTGTTGGATTCTTTAGAGTTGAAAGAACGCTTTGGTTTTCGATGGAAGACCGAAAGCGTATGGTAGAGGTTTGCATGCTCTGGAGTAAGGGCTGCTTCTGCATTTACTTTCTGTGCTCCTTTCTCTTCTAAGTTTAGTAGAAAACCAGTGAAATAGCACAACTTCTCTTTTACATCCAATTACAGAGAGGGAATTTCAAAATTTGGAAATATCTCTAGGAGGTAATCTCGGGCTACTACTAGTTTGTAGTTCAGGATAACTTTTAGCCGGGATCGCAGACACGTGATACTGTGGGCTAAAATTCTAATGTACTTGGGCCCTTTCATATATTTGGGCTCTTAAATTACTGGCCGATGACTACAATGTCCTAAGTTAGATGTTGAGAAATTGCGAACCCATGCGACAGAAGCTCTATAAATTACGAAAAGGAAAGAAAAAGCAAAGGGTTTCAGTGCGTAGCCGCGCAGTGTGAAATAGCGTCCACGTGAAGGCACAGAGAACAAAAGCATAATATTATGTATATATAGGGCAGGGCAGCATTACTGTTCAAATGTTATTGAATTGATACACCGGGTATAAAATCTCAGCTTCTTGGAAGGTATAGGGGTTTTGGGTTCACTAGCCTTCCCTGTTTCCTCTCCACCGCCTCACTCTCAGGTTACCCTGCATCATCATCGTCCATCATCTTCATGGTTTTACATTCTTAACTAGTTTGCAATCGTGGGCTAACAATATTTTTGTTGTTTGTTTATGTTCACTGAAGATTGTACTATAATAATGAGCCAAGCGCCACAATCTGGTGCTCCTGCTCCCAGAAAGGTTTGATGCACTGCCTTTGTTAAATGTGAACCTGTAGTTTATTACAGTATTTCTGATTTGCTTTGTTTTGATGCAGAGGAGGTTCAAACCAAAAGCTCCTCGCCCGAAGGCTGAAGTTAAACCGTAGGTTCAAACCAATGTATTTTAGTATTGATTATCTTTTTCTTTTATGGTTAATTTGGTATGTTGTTCTTAATCTCTCTGTAGCGATCCGGAGGAGGAAGAGCAAGCTAGTCATGCTGAAAAGGAGAGGGAGCTGCTCAGACGTTTCCATGTATGTATTATGACACTGATTGATTGATTGATTGGTTTGCATTGACATGATCTCAAGTTTTAATCCCAACATCTGATCTTTGGTATGTTGTGTCTTAAAAGGAACAATCTTTGAGGGTAAAGCCGAAACACGAAAAGAAAGGTAAAGGGTTTTCTCACTTTGCTTTGAGACTCTTGGATTTCGATTTGGAATTTAAATTTACTAGTCATCCAACTCTTGCAATTTTATCCAATCAAATTCAAATCAAATAGGGTGGAATTTACTAACTTAAGTTGGATGGTATGGAAGTTATGATTCAATGAATGACAACAATGGTGTTAATTTGCAGAGAAGCCTGTGGAAGTTGCATTTGGTTCTGGGGGTCAATCATCATCGACCATAAGATCATATGGGGCTCCCAGGGGTGCTAATGGTATGATCATCTTCAGTGTAGTCGTTTAGTTTATGGCTGTTAATGGGGATGCTTCTAGTAACATCACTCTTGATGGTATTTCTGCAGGTGGTGGTTTTAACCCGGTCATTCAAGAGGAGAAAGAATACAAGTCACCATTTGTAAGTTACATTGCAACCCTATACATGAAAGCCAAAATGACTATGATTAGTTGTTGGATTTTTGAGTACTTTGTAGGTCTGTATGTTTATGTATGAATTCGGTTATTTTTAAACTTGGGATGATGTTATTCCAGGATATCTACGGTCATTACCCTATATCTCTTCCTCTGAGGCAGCCATCTTCTGAAGATCCTGGTATGTTTGCAACAAATCTGAGGATTAGGTTGCATAGATTTTCCAGTGAGATTAGGGTAGGAATTTCAGATAGTGTTAACTCATCTCTATATTAGAGTAAAACGTGACTTGACTAATTTCTTAATATGAAACTTTGTAGCTTGATTCATATATTTTTGTTTGCAATCTGAGTCCTGTGTCATCTTCTATCATGGTGAAACGTGACTTGTGTTACATATGAATGCACCTAATGTTCTACATTGTGCAGCAATTCTTAACCAGCAAGAATTTGGGGATGGTTCAGAGGAATCAATTTATGATGAAAATGCAACACCAGCGGCAGATGATCTAGATCTAAAGGTTGGTTGATCTGAAGATTAAAATGCCAACAGTATATGCATGCTTAAATCAGTTTGATTTACTTTTGAGGGTTTGTTGGCAGGAGGAAAATAGAGCAACAAGTATGTTCTTTCTTCATTTACCACCGACCTTGCCTATTTTAAAGCAACCAGCAGGCCAACAGGTAACCAGTAGCTCAGGGGCACCGGGAGGTGCACATAATACAGAGAAGCCTTGTTCTTTGGGTGAGTTACCAGCTGGCTTCATGGGTAAGATGCTGGTGTACAGAAGTGGTGCAATCAAGCTGAAGCTAGGAGACACCCTCTATGATGTGAGTACATTTCATAATAATGATGCAAAATGGAATGTCGTCTTGTTTTTCCTTTCTTTTTCTCCTTATCTTTTGATGCTATATCTACTTTTGAATTACTTGGGCTCATTAACTATTACACACTTGTAATAAATTCTTGTCAGTCACCCGAAAGGAAGATATCAGATTTCTAACTAGCATACCTCTTACCTTTTGCATGGATGCAGGTCTCTACAGGAATGAACTGTGATTTTGCCCAGGATGTTGTGGCTATTAATACCACAGAGAAGAAGTGTTGCACTATTGGGGAGCTCAATAAGCGAGCTGTTGTGACCCCAGATATCGACTCCGTTTTGAACAGTTTAGAGGACTTATGATGGTACTGCTCATTTGCAATACAGTTTTGGTCTCTGGTAACCCGGTATGCTTTTGAGGAAATTTTGAGTCTTAATTAATACTATCAGAGGAAATAGATGACAAATTTCAGTGGCGAGATAAGAAATTTTTTAGTATACCAGCCACAATAACTTGCATAAGAGTTTATTTTTTGACAGTCATGTGAAATGAACCTATTGCAACTTATTCTCTATTCTGTTTTATACAGACTGAGGTACAAATCAGATTACTCAATAAATGTTCATTTTTTAATACAAATGTCAATTGTAGCTTAAACATGATGTGATATGTGACCTTTATACATTTGAACTACAGAAATGTTTTCACTGGTAAACTGATGTTTTGTTTATTCCAAGGCATCTCTGATTGCTAATAATATAACTCAAGGTGCTTAATTGATTCTACACACAGTGGCCAATTAAAGAAGAAATACGCCCAGTGTCTAAAGACTGGACTTGTTCATTATAATGCACTATAGAAATGCAGCAAACATAGATTGTGATTCAAAATCACATTATTTCTTGATTGAAATTTAGACATTGCAGGCCAATGCAATCTAGAGTTGGTGTAGTGTGACTTGAGCTCCATGTTGTGGTTGGAGAATGGTTAGAGTATAAGGGGCATGAGTGTAGGAAGGTGATAGCTCGAAGGAGAATTGTTGTAGAATCATAGCCAAAACAACTTCGGCTTCTATCATGGCCATATTTTGCCCGATACAGATCCTCGGACCCCACCCAAATGGAAAGAACGCTTGCTGCTGGTTCTTCGATGCCTTTGAAACTCCTTCGGAAAATCTCTCTGGTTTGAATTCTCCTGCATCATCTCCCCAAAGTTCAGGATCATGGTGAATGAGCAGTGTAGGCAGATTTAGATCAACTCCTGCTGGAACAACAATGTCTCCTACTTTGGTTTCCTTGTAAGCATGTTGATATGAAGCAATTGCAGGTGGATACAACCTTAGGACTTCATTAAGTATCATGGTTACCTGCAAGAGAATTTGTTCAGTTACTCAGGGGAACGAGCTACTTGAATAGTTTAGCTTTAAAAACTTGGAGCGAAATACTCACGATCTTGAGGTGGCTTAGAGCTTCAAAATTGGGTTCTTTTTTTCCACAGACTCTTAGGACTTCTTCTCTTGCCTTTTCTTGCCAGTCTGGGTGCATAGCCAAGACAATCATGGTCCATGTTAACAAGCTTGAGGTTGTTTCTTGGCCAGCAAGGTAGAACATCTTGCATTCCTCAACCACATCTTCAATTGTCATCATCTCCTTGCTTGTTGTGCTGCTACTTATATTTTCTGATAAATGTGTCTGTCTATTAGACTGCAACAGCAGGCCTAGCAAGTCATCAACACTTGATTCTCCGGCTCTTATGGCATTCATTTTGTTCTGAATAATATTTCGTAGCATCGATGTGATCTCATTGTGCAATTTCTTTCTCCTCTGATTCTTCTTTGTTGGAATAAATCTGCACTCAACAGTTGTTAAGATATCAAGTAGTTCTCTCAAGAGTACGTATGAAAGCATGAAAGATGCTAAATTTTCTTTCAATATGGCAATGGACCTGAAACCCGGAATATATAAGGTTTGCATTGCTTCAACGGTTAGCGTTAAGAGCTCTCTTTGAAGCTCGAAGACCTTCCTCCCTTCTTCATAGGTGCTTCCAAATGCTGCTCGAGAAATAACATCTGCCGTTAGTTTCTGAAGTTCAGGCCAGATATCCATTTCACAACTTCCTTGAAGAAAAGGATTCTCCCTCTTCCACTGTTCTACCATTTCACCGCAGCTGACTGCAAATACAGGTATCATATCCTACATAAGAAACAGACTGATAATAAGTACGTAACTGAGCAGTGGAGAATTAAATCAGTAAACGTAAATGTCATATATGACTGAAATGAGCAATATAGGGAATTAGCGATGCATCGAACCTTCAGCTTTTCTAGGTGGAAAGCAGGATTGATTATCCTTCTGTGTTTGTCCCATTTTTCACCATGTAGAGTTGACAGACCCTTTGTTAGAATCAGAATTTGAGGGTTTAGGGGTGGCTTATGGAAGTGACCTAGCTTGTTAGACAGAACTTGTTTCACTATCTCAGTGTCCATGATGATCAGTCTTGGTGTAGTCCCAACCCAACACATCGATATCTTCCCTGTACATGTTTCAAAACACAACACGAAATATAAGCTTTACAAGCACAATATCAACACAGAAAACATAACCGGAAGTAACAAGGGGTGCATATACCATATTTCTGCACAGTATCTAGGGTGAACGGGTCGACACGTGGAACAATCTGGTGATTTAGACTCATTGGCTTGGACCATGCTTCCTTTATCTGCCTCACAAACTCTTTCATGTCCCCAATGAGGGGCGTGTAAGGAGTGCCTCTAATTCCTTGTTGCTTCAATCGCCTCTCTAGCAATTTGGGTTTCCACCAAATGGAGTAGAAAGCTTTAACACCACCACATAGCAGCAGGAACAGTGAAACAGAACTTAATACTACATAGTCTTCCATACTCAAGAAAACTGAGAAGATTACTTGGATGATTGATGATGGTTAAAAACTGAATTTTTTGCAATTTATAGACAGCTCCATAACATTATCCATTACAAAGTTTTCGATCTTTCAAGCTTCGATTCTGGTCAAATGTTAATCTTGCAAAGGGGGTAACCTGTCAAGTCTACTGTTGTTCTATATATGAAATTTGACCCTATCTGTTAGCTACTGATGTAGCATGAATCATGTTTATATTACTTTGACTTATTTATCTTGGAGAAAAAGGAATGGGGTTGTGCTACTGCTGGCTTAGAATATAGAATATAAAGGATAGTGTCTTTTGGTTGGACGACTTTTCATAGTTTCTCTTAGAAATTTTTTTTGAGAATGATTTCTCTTAGAAATTAAACTCTGTTGTTTAACAAAATGTCTTCGGATACGGGAACTATAATATAGTACTGCCGGCCGGTGAGGTCAGAATGTCTATTTTCGTGAGCATCAAGCTCAGGTCTGGAGGACCAACTGTATACTTTCGCTTGAGGATGAAGCCATGACTTGTGAAATAAAAAACAGATATGAAAGAGGTCTGGCCCAGAAGTATTTTCTTCAGGCTAAGTTAGTGGACCTGAGAAAAATATGGGACCAGTGGGCCTCAGTTACTATGCACCTTGGGCCTCAGTTTCTCTGGGTCTCGCTTTAGGCTTGCCCTGAATGACAAGTTCATATTGATTTTTTTTTTTTTTGAAGAAGGGCCAGTGCGGCTGTCCTTAAGCCTTGATTAATGAAACAGAAGGAGACATGGAGCCTTAACCCAAACTTACAATTAGCGTCAAGAGAATGTCCCGCAATAATAGCAGAAACCTCTACAAAAAGAATGTATCCTAACATACACCAAATAGCAATGGTTGCATCTCTGGCAACTACACTTGCTTTATGGGGACAAACCGGCAAGATCACTCTCACGAAAAGGATGATTAGTTGACAAATAATATCAGTTGTCTCACTATGTTGCCAATTGGAACTAAGACCTATGGCACTCTGTTTCATGCTGGCACTAGAAGGTTGCGTGCAGTCAACACCGACACGCCGCCTTACCAGGGCAGACAAGGCACACCTACCGTGCAAGCCAGGACAAAGCCCACCTAACTCTACCGCATGATGGTAGGGATTTATTGTACATAAAATACACCTAAAATTGAAATTGATTATTAAAACTACAATAAACATACTAGAAGCCCACCGATAGAGGCCCAAAGACGGAAGCCATGACCCAGATCAGGCCCACGATCCAACTTGTGCATGACCGGCAACCTTTCCCATTCGGAAGTGCGGCGCCGTAACTAGCAAATCACTGTGTCCACGAATCGGAACACCATTGATAGCAAGGTAGCAATCCTCCGATAGACGTCGTCCCGGCCAGATCAAGGCAGAAAGCATGGCCAGATCGAGGCAAAAGCCAAGCCTCCGAACCACGACAGTAGCCAGAACACCATCGGAAGATCCACGAAACATCAGCAATTGTTGCAGTACCGCCTTTGATTTCAGGTTGACCCTGGAGAGCCTCCTCGATCGTCCAGTCCGGCCTCCCCCAGGCTTCCTTGACACCGGCGATTGCATACTATTCGTCGGTGACAGACTGGTAAATCTCCACCAACAGTCTTCCTTATCCAGGCCAAAACTCCACTGTGGCCCTGCACCGGCGTACTGCGAACGACTACCTACCCGTCCGACGACGACGTCCCGAAGACGTGCCGCCGGACGGAACATGGGAACAGAGCGGTTGTCTCTTCTTCGAATGTGAAACCTCTTCTCCGGAAAGTGCGGAGCAAAAACATGGAAGGAGAATTTTATTTTATTTTATTTTTATTTTTTATCATTCCAAAGAAGAAGGATTGGAATGCCAACCCAGTGCTAATCCAATCCAATTGACTTTATTTGACATGGTTGGGCTATTGTGAACATGTGTACTGAGCTCATGGTCTGGATCAAAGAAAACTTTGTGCAACCCATTTCAGATGGATGGTTTCTTTGCTCTTCGGAGCTCTGTTCAAAATGGGTCTGCCCACTAGTGCAATTGGTGCAACAAGAGATTGTGTACCCCGATGCCTATCTCTTCAGTCCCTTACCGAATCTCACCTGGACTGTCCATCCGGTTTTTCCGGCTGTTTTTTTGGTTACTTTGTTTCTCTTCTTGGCAGAATATGGTCAATGTGGTGGAGGTGCTGTCTTTACTGATCTATGAAATTTTGGTGGTTGGGTACATCGAAATTGGCATGGGTCTTTCTTCCCGATCTTTCGATTTGGTTGGATTTTGTTGTTGGCTACTTCATGGTGGATGCATTTGCTTTGTTCTTTCGGTCAAAGGTTGCAGGTTTGCTGGTTGAAGTTGGTCTTTGTTTCTTTCATGTTTGTCTGGGCCTTTTGGGCCTCGTTGTTTGTTTGTTGTTTCAGTTTGGGAGGCCTTATTGGGCATGTTTGTACTTGTTATTGATGTATAAAGTTTTTAGTTGTTTGACAAAAAAAAAGAAGAAGAATAAATTAGAATGGCTAGCGTTTTCAAAAGAAAAGAAAAAAAATAATAATAAGCTGAGAATGGCTAGGTTTAGGTAGGGGTTATCATTTGGCCCGCGGGCTGAAAAGCTCATGGGCGCGCTCGCCTGGCCCATTGGGCAAAACTCCGACCCGCAGCAAAACTCATCCTTCTATATAGGAGATAGATGAATATTGGTATAGAGGTATAGAAATTTACTATATACCAAACGTCAGTTACTGTTCATAAGCACTGTTCCTAAGAACCCGATTTAAAGTGACGCTTTTGCCCTCTATGTTTTCTTAAATTATGTCTTTGACACAATAGTTTCTTCTCTCTCCTCTCTCTCAACTTGACAGTAGTGCTGATGTTTAGCGCAGTAGTGCTGATGTTTAGCGCATCGAAGAATATTAAGTCATTTGTGGGAGGTAAACTTTACTTTTGCTTCATTTGGTAATTTCTTATTTTTGGGTCTGGCTAGAAAAGTGAAAACCATATCATAATATATACACGTTTGGATTTCAAATCAACAATAATATTCCCTCTCGACAATTGGTAAAAGAAACACAAGTACACAACTACTATTCTTCACAATAATTTACTAACTTTCAGTAAAACCCTAGCTAGCCGTAGCTAGCTCTTTTCGGTTACTTGGGAATGTAGAATTGAGCTGTTCACATGCCGTATGGATATATAGGTGTGTATAATTTATATTGCTTCAGTGGGTAAGTAGGAATTATTCTTCCTTTATATAGAATTAGTTCAATCTACAAGCTGCCAAACATTAAGAGAATATACAGAAGGGGATCGATCCGATATACATGAAAACAGTATACATACAACAAATTAGGTTGGAATATATAGGTATGGACTTAGTGGATGAGTAGGTAGTAATATGATAAAAGCTTAAATTACTTGAGCTCAAGGAAGGAACTGATAAGATATAGCAATAAGTAAAACTCAATCATAAGTGAAATTCCAATCATTTAGATCAATAATCACTTTATAAATAAAACTATGGAACAAGTTATGCAGAATCCCTAGATTTCATATAAAATTGAAGAGGTCTGAAAATTATAATGTTGGCTGGATGATCCATATATCTAGCAATAATTAGTTGCTATTTATATGTGATTGACGTTAAGAACTTGGGTAAAGAAGTGCTAGAGCTTGAGTTTTACTTTTAGGGCTCTGAATAAGTTGGACAGGTTTAGATTTTGAAACAAAACCTAAAACTAAGCTAAAAATTATGTTATAATCTCTCGGCCACGGAACATAGATCAATTAAACATAATTTTGATTGAGGGGCCGGACACTTAATTATGAACTTGAGTTTCTTCACATTCAAAATTTGAGTGGAAATTATGGGTTAAACTTTTAGAGTATTTTTTTGAAAAATGGTCTATATATACACACAAAAGCGTCCTTTCTTAATCACAACCAACCCGAGTGAGAAGTCAAGCCCTTCTTTTGACGTTTTGCCCAAAGAATGAAGAACTTGCCCAAAAGATTAGATGGCAAATGGAATTCACGCCTTTGGATCGATAGATAGGATCTTAACCCATCAGTATAACTAAATTTTTCCCAAGAATAAATACTAATTACTTGACCAAAAAAAGAAAGAATAAATACTAATTAACCATGCATCTGTAAAATTGATGTTGACAGGAGCTAATTAAATCACTCACATGTCTTTACGTCGGGAGCAGATCAGTTGTCCCAATTAAACACTGTTGATGGCTCTCACTAATTTTGCTAATTAGTTATTTACTATTTCAGTTATCAATTAATCTTGGTAGTTGGGTATGCCACCGATTTATATGAAAATGATTTACTGCAGCTATTTTGATTTTTTCATCTATTTTTGGTAATAGTCAACTCTATATAGAAATTATTGTCTCTGTTTTTTATAATAGGAGCCAGTACCAGTCGAATCTAGAACCTCATAGAAAATAAAACAATTCCTTACCGGCCACTACGATACTAGGGATGAAATATCATTGTCTCTTTTTGACGGGAATGCAGATTCGGTTTCAATCTATTCATTTCTAAAATTGTTCCATTTATAGATGGCAAGGGTTTTGTTCAACAAACTTAAGTTCACATCATATACAAGTTTAATTGTAATACGATGCATTATCTGAGTGATTGTCAATGACGTACTTCGAATCAATCAACTAATTAAGGTATAAATTGCACAAATTTGTAAACGTGCACCTTCAAATCTCTTCTATGTAATAATCCATATACCAAAAGAGTGAGTGTAGACGTGTTTCCACATGTGTGTGTGTGCACGTGTGTGTATGTATATAGGGCCCTTTCACTAAGGGATCTATTTTTTTGCCATTTTAAGAGATATTTTGTGGGACTTACTTTTGGATCGCATTTCGGCATCTCAACTGTTCATTTTTTAGGTCCTAATATATAGATCATTTTTGCAAATTTTCATCCAAATTGATGATCGTTAAGGTATCTAACTAGATTAAATCAATGGACCGTACCAAACGAATCTGTCAACTTGAACTAGTCATGTTTATAATTGTAAATCGCAGTTATGAATGTCTTAATGATTATCAATTTGGCTGAAAATTTGCAGAGATGATCTACTCATATAGACCTAAAACTTGAACGGTTGAGATGTGGATATGCGATCGAAAAGTGAGTCTAATAAGCGATCCCTTAAAATGACTAAAAAAAATGATTCCTCACTATAAAGACCGTGTGTGTGTGTATGCTATTTTTAAGTGAAATATGCTAATTAAATAGTCAATATCGATGCAAGAAATATGTTATATTCTCTCTATATATATGCTCTTTTTAAGTGGAATGTGTTAATTAAATAGTCAATATCGACGCAAGAAATATGTTATATATTCTCTCTATTCTGTCTGACATTTCAGAGAAAGCCTTACAATTCATAATGACTCTATATTTTATTATTACCAAATACTATCAAGAGGCATGCAATTTAGGTTCTCTTCTAAGTTCCATCTAGGCCTCATCAACGGGCTTGGGCCAGGCCTTACTCCATTTTAAAATAGTAGCGGGCCGGGCTTTATTGTAAATTGAAGGATCCAAGCCCATCCATTTAATGCGGGCCTCGCGGGCTTTTTCGGGCCGGGCTAAGCCTTGCGGGCTTTTTTGGGGCGGGCCTTGCGGGCTTTATTTACAAATAAATCTTTAAATATAATATTTTTTTATAAACTTATATTTATATATCATACACTCTAAAGAGCAACCTCTATCAACTTAAATAAAATGGGAAAACCGACCGTTGGATAAGATTATTATAATAAATTATGAGCGTGGTAAAAAATTTAGCCAATTTCACCATATTTTCGAATCCGATCGAATTAGTCAACCGTCGCCACTTATATGTTTTCTTGGTTGACCGATGGCATGACGACCGCGAAACGTGCCTATTTTTTCACATCACGTCTGTAAATATTTCATCGATAGATGTGCGTAGACATAAGATAAAATTTTCAATTTTAATTACAAAGAAGTTTGCCTAAATCAATTTGCCTTCAAAAGTTGTATGACTTGTATATTGCATTTAAATTGTTGAGGTTCATTCTAAAGCAACCATGAAGTGGAAAATGAATTTAGAGAAATCAACCGCTCGATTGAGAGATTGTAATGTTTTATGGTGATTGTAAAAAATTCAGCTAATTTGATTCTCGTTTCGAATTCGATCAACTAGGTCAAATTTAGTTACTCTTATAAACCTATATTTATATATCATACACTCCAAAGAGCAACCTCTATAAATTCAAATAAAATGAAAAAACCGACCGGTGGATGTGATTATTACAATAAATTATGAGTGTGGTAAAAAATTTAGTCAATTTCACCATATTTTCGAATCCGATCGAATTGGTCAACCGTTGTCACTTGTATGTCTTCTTGGTTGACCGATGACACGACGACCGCGAAACGTGCTTATTTTTTCACATCACGTATATAAATATTCAGTCAATGGATGTGCATGGACATAAGATAAAAATTTCAATTTTAATTACAAATACGTTGGCCTATACCAATTTGCCTCCCAAAGTTATATGACTTATACATTGCATTTAAATTGTTGAGGTCCATTATAAAGCAACCATAGAGTGGAAGATAAATTTGGAGAAACCAACCGCTCGATTGAGAGATTGTAATGTTTTATAGTGGTTGTAAAAAATCCAGTCAATTTAGTTCTCGTTTCGAATTCGATTAACTAGGTCAAACTTAGTTACTCTTATAAACCTATATTTATATATTATACACTCCAAAGAGCAACCTCTATAAATTCAAATAAAATGAAAAAACCGACCGTTGGATGTGATTATTACAATAAATTACGAGTGTGGTAAAAAAATTAGCCAATTTCACCATATTTTCGAATCCGATCGAACCGTTGTCACTTGTTTTTTAGAATATATATGCACATATTCTATATAGAAGTATGAGAACTTCCACACACACACACACACACACACATATATATATATATATATAAACACACACACACACACACATATATCTATATCTATATATATATAAACACACACACACACACATATATATATATATATATAAACACACACACACACACACATATATCTATATCTATATATATATAAACACACACACACACACATATATATAAACACACACACACACACACATATATATATATATTTATAAACACACACACACACACACACATATATATATATATAAATAAAATAGTTACGGGCTTTTACGGGCCGGGCCGGGTTTTTGCAGGCTTTTTGGCTGGCCTCCATCGGCCCACTGAGGCGGGATTTTTGACGGGCCAGGCCGGCGGGCCTCCATCGGCCTACTTGATCCGCGGGTTTTTTGATGAGGCATAGTCCCATCAAAGTAAACTACATTAAATTGATTACTAAACTTAATAGTCGAAGAAAAGACTTCTGATACTTTTCAATGAGTCCAAACTCTGAGACAAGAAGAGAAGTGTAAATTAAGGTGAACGTACAAGATTCTTTTTCGAATTAGATCATGCACGATGAGTGAAATTAGAAATTAATTTCACCGATCAATAATATTAATAATACATCTCAAATAATTAAGAATCTTATGTATAATTATTTATCTCCATAAATAATTGCAAAGAAAAGCAAGAAAAAGTGAAAGTGGATTGATATAAAATCTATATGACAAGGTGACAAGCATGAGTACTACTACATAGATCACGACAGCATATATACGATTATTTTAATTAATCTCCCGCTTAATTATTTAGTATATGATTTTTTTATATTTTTTATAACGTAACTAGTATGATAGAATATTAATCTAGCTAGCTAGCTAGCTATATTATTGTATTACTATTTACTATTGTCATAATTATTGATCAACCACTCTCTGCAAGTTCGAGCCAGTCTCCTTGGTCAGCATCAGCATCGAGAAAATAATTCAATGACTGGAAATTGAGGACCTTATTTGGTTGAAGTTGATCGTCAACAACACAATCCTCACCACTACCAACATTACCACTCCAATATTGCTCTTGCAGCTGCATTTCTTCAGAGAACAAGTGATCACCACTTGAAAATTTCGAACTGAGGAGACTGGCCAGGCAAAGGTCGGAATTCATGCCGAAATCCACCAGGAACTCTGATGAAGACGAGGTTTCCAACAAAGATGGCGACGATGACAACCCATTCTCACCAGGCCGATGATCTACATGTTGATGATGATCCATAGGCCTGTGATCATTCATCTGGAACAACCCTTTGTGTGGTAACTGTGGGTTGATGAAAACTTTGTTGCACTTGGCAGCTTTGGTTCTTATCACATTATGGGAAAATGGCGAGGCCATAACATTCTTGGCCTTTTTTGATTTTGGTTCTTCACCACCAGCTGATGAGGGCGATGAGCGAGCTTTTTGGTCTTGAATTCTTTTGCTCAGATTGGTGTTCCAGTAGTTTTTTATTTCATTGTCTGTTCGCCCTGGTAGCCTACCCGCTATTAGAGACCATCTGATCACAATAACCCAAAATTTATATAAGCAATTTAGTTTGCTAATGAAAATTAGTAACCCAAATTAGCTTATTAAAATTAGTAACCCAATTAATCAATTACCTGTTGCCCAAGAGCTTGTGAAGCTTGACGATGAGCTCTTCTTCATCAGGTGATATGTTGCCTCTCTTAATGTCTGGTCTCAAATAGTTCAACCACCTAAGCCTGCAGCTCTTCCCACACCTTTTCAGTCCTTCAATTATAACATTGCATAGGAAATTAGTTAGAGGCATGCATGCATATAACTGATATAAGCATATTAACAAAACCCAGAAATTAGCTAAAGTCTCCAATTTTCTACTTTATTAAGTACCTGCTTTTTTGGGGAGGTTTCTCCATCTTCCTTCACCATGGACTTTGATGTATTCAGTCAGAACTCTATCTTCGAGAGCAGTCCATGCACCTCTATTCAAGCCCTCCTTAGCACAACAAGGGCTTCTCCCCATTATTCAAGTACTTTGCTGAAACTCTGTTTATCTCTCTTCTCTGGTTCTGAATTTTCTAAGACGACATGTGTTTGTTTGATTTGAGTTCTTCCTCCCATATAGCTTTGGAGACTCTTGCTTTTTATAGCTGTGGTTTTTTGTCCACCTTACTTTGTATGTTATGCCAAAACAAAATAGATGACACTAATATTATCCAGTGGCCCTAGGCCATCTGGTCAATTAATTAAGTTAGCGGTGGCTAGCTATCTTATTTGAAAAATCTTACATCTAACTCTTACAAATACTTGGGATTGAGAAAACAAAATGAAGCACAATCAAGAGCAAAACCACTGCAAGTGGCCTAGTGGTACGTTCTTGCCTAGTTGCATATGCTCCCCAACCTAGGTTCGAACCCCGAAGTTGTCAAAGTGGTCAGGCACTGTGCTGTAATGCACATGCAATTGGAGCATTTCACATGCGCCGAAGGAGTTTATCTTGGGCCTAGGAAGTTTTTGGGTTCCTCTTGACAAAGTAAAAAAAAAGAGCAAAACCAATCTGGAGGATGGTTTCATACTAGAGATTGCACATGATATATATGGTGGTACTTATGAATATTAGCTCGAAGTGCTTCCATATTTGAGACCTAAATACCGAAGAGTGATGTTAGGAGCAGTAGCTAGCACGATGATGTGCCAATCACTTAATGTGTTGATCGCCATTAATTTGGTCCAAATAACTAAATCAAGTATTATGTGTGTAGTGATTTACTAGTGATAGACACGTGATCGATAATGGCGTATGTAATATGGTGATCAACCAATGTCCACTCCAAGCTCCATATAGCTATAAAAACAAATGTGAGATTGACACCTCTTTTTCACAAACCACACCTATCTTCATGCACATGTTGATATTCATTGAAAATTTACTTATGGGAAATAGTGTGATCTTATAGGGTGTCAATTTCAATTCCTTAATCAAATCGGCTTCTTGAATATTATTTAGTTATGAGCGTTAAGTGTATATTATTCTAAAGAATAATGGGTCATATAGTCTTTCAATAATTCAAATATTTGTAGGGTGAACAAAGAAAATGGTAGGGTGACAATAGCCGCACCCTATTCTAAATCATCCGGTAATTAAAATCAATTTGTAACTGTTCTCTGATTAGGAAGTTTGATCTCAACCATACACACATATGGGCGGTTATTTTCTACTATGGTTAACTAGTACAAGTGTGTTTAAACTTTTCTTCTCACCATTTGATTGAATTGTTGAGAGTATGGATTCCACACGAGAAAATGATGACCTTGTTTATGAGTTTATAAGAATTTGGGTCACTCCATCCATTGCCAATTGGTTTTGGATGTGAACCACGTACCCCATATTACTTTATCATGGTATAGCAGAGCCTGGTTATCTCACGTGTGCATGCCTCGAGGCTACACAAGCTCCACGTCACCCAATATAAGTTGTTCGCGTGCATATGTTGAAAATTTGTCATTTGTGTGGAGGAGTGTTGAGAGTATAGATTCCACATGAAAAAATAAGGACTTTGTCTATGAATTTATGAGGATTTGAGCCACTTCATCCATTGGCAATTAATTTTGGATGTGAACTCCATATTACCTTATCACAAATAGTAAATATAATTTGATACTGTATATATAGTACTTCCGACCATGCGAAAAGCATTTTCTTAGTATACTGCTTAATTTATCTTATTTATTTGAGCTGATGCACGTTGTTTCATCACCCATCACTATTAAAATTAAAAAGCATTATTTCTTCCCACAAATAAGTAACGATCCCAACAAATAATCTTTACTAGGACAGTTGGTGGATGATTTCGTTTTCAAGATTTTGTGATAAGTAAGTTCTAACTTCAGGGAGCAAAATCTTCCTTACCGCATTATTTTATGAATGAGTGACTAGCACATTATTTTTGTTGTGGACTATTAGATGAAATATACCAATATTTCTATATACCAATATTTATGAATGAGTGACTAGCACATTAAGTCTTCGCTATCCTTAACTTTTATTCACAGCCCTTAGACACTCCACGTCATCAAAATTTATATTAAATACAGAAATTACAATATCCATCGTTAACTATTCTTGACGCCGTTTCCATCTTTTACCTTTCCCCAGATCTTCCTCACTTCGTCTCTCGCAGTCTGCAACCGGCCACCAGTTTCCATATCATGGAAAGATCAAAGTTGATGATGATAGATTAATGGAAAAGCTGTACCCAAATCAACCCCTCCCCACATAAGAGAGTGGAAAAATCAAGAATCAATTGAAGTATTTATGAGAACTTCGATTTCTTTTCTTTCATTTTTTTTTTATGATTTTGATCTCCTATGATGTTGTAAAGAGGTATCTAATCAGATTCTGGAGATACATAAAATATAAATTCCTCCGGCATTTTATGAATGTATATTATTTTTGGGACTTATCAGTCACCGTAAAAGTGGCCGGTGGGTTTGACATCGATTAATAATTTCAATTTAACATTTGTGTAGTTTCTTAAAATGGCTAGTATATATTGGCTTCAATGATGTTTCGAACTCTGTTTTTTTTTTTTGTGTTTTCTCTTTTGGTGCTCAATCCATTGTTTCAACATTCATGGAATGGGAAGTAGAGTGGAAGTTTTGCAGAAATGAGGAGATGAATTAAGGTGAGGACGATGAAGGCCAGGTTAATTTTGCAGAAAAAAAGATAAAGAAAAAGATTAATAAAAGATAATGTGGATGGCGTTAACTGTGCTTAACGGTGGAATCTTAAAAAGTTTGCATTTAAATATTTAATATAGATTTTGATGACGTGGAGTGTAGTGTAGTGTTATTAGTCCTTAGATATATAACCTACTGTTGTGAATAAAAGTCAAGGATAACCAAAGCCAACGAACAGCCAAGGAGAGGATCCAGATCCCATTCAACCAAATCATTTTCATTTTAGCTGTGAATTAATCGATTATATATATATATATATATATATATATGATTTTTCTCAGGTAAGGATGTCCTTACCTAAGGTTTAGGTACAGATTTGGTGTTTTCACTCACTTTCCGATCACATTTTCATATCTTAACCGTTCAGTTTTTAGGTCCTAATGTATCGATCACCTCTGTAAAATTTCAACTAAATTGGTGATCGTTAAGGTTCTAATATATATATATATATATATATATATATATTATCATATAACAAGTTGATTACACTTTCTTTTCTTATTTTTTTTGGTATATATGAACAAAATCTCTATAACAAAATATTAATATTCTTTTACCAATTTGAATGAAACTCTACATTGCTTAATTGAATGAAACTCTGGATAGGATATATATATATCTTATCATATAACAAGTTGATTACACTTTATTTTCTTCATTTTTTTTGGTATATATGAACAAAATCTCTATAACAAAATATTAATATTCTTTTGCCAATTACATTGCTTAATTGAATGAAACGCTGGATAGGATATATATATATATATATATATATATATATATATATATATATATATATATATATATATATATATCTTATCATATAACAAGTTGATTACACTTTTTTGTTTTTTTGGTATATATGGACAAAATCTCTATAACAAAATATTGCCAATTCTTTTGCCAATTTGAATGAAACGTACTCTACATTAATTGCTTCCTCTACTACTCTTTAACTAACATTCTAAGAGAAACCCTTGAAAGTTTGTTAGGCTGCAGGCGCCCCCACCTTCTATTTAATTATCTGGCACACACACTTCTTCTTCTTCTTCCTCTATTTAAAAAAAAAAAAAAAAAAAGGTTTTGGGATGAAGTAAAAAATGTGTAATTATTGAGAGACTGATATCTAGTATCAACATCATAAAAGTAAGGTTACTGATTTTTTGTTTTTGTTTTTCCGAATTAGAGCATCAATCTATTAGGATCGTCCATTTTTCCATCGATCCTCCATAATTGCAGTTTCTCTTTGTTATGGTCAAATTAGTTGCGTTTCTTAAAAAAGTACACAGTGAATAGACATACCATTTAATGAAGAAACTGTTGACTATAACAGTTTCAGTTTTTGTCACCGACAATTTTCCAAAATAGCCTCAAGATCCGTCCCGTCCTTGTTTACTATGTATATATATATATATATATATATATATATATATACGAGCACTCACTATCTGGAGTTAATTATTTGGTTGTAGCAGTAAAATTGTTTTGATAGGATTGGAAAATCAAAGTTTCCTAGCTATCGATGGCTTTATACGGGTTCATTTGTTAAAGTTTTATAAAATTGTCTTAATTAGTTCCATAGATCATTCTATTTGTTTTGAGCATATTTTCTGTCGAATCTCTCTTAGTTAGGGTGACTGCTTTTTTCCTAAGCAGCGCGCGCACTCATTATTATAAGCAGTATTCCAGCTAGAATCTAGCTAGCTAGCGTATGAAGTGATTAGTGATATAATAAATATACGAGGATGTGGAGAGTCATAAAATATTTACAGCTAGCGTATGAAATGATTAGTGATATAATAAATATACGAGGATGGACTATGTATGGAGAGTCATAAATTGATGTAAATATTGTCAAGGGGTTGTTGAAAGTAGGTAGCCTCTTTTCCCCTACATTACTCTGACCTAGATTAATACCTCCATGCTCAGAAATAGAGAGCATTGATTTCACATTGCAGATTCGGCCATGTGAAAGAACTTTGTTTTCTATATATAAAGGAAAATTGCGATTTCAGGATCCAATTATTGAGTAACCACAACTAACCAACCCCATCAATTTCTCCTAAGAAAAATGTCAAGTTGGAAAAGGTAACGTCATCGTTACTGTTAAAATAGCTATCTCGATCTCCATGATACAAGAACTGTCAGAGGAAGAGGACAGAGTGGAATACTCACAATTATATAATAATATATAGGATAGACACATTTTGTCTACCTTCTAATAATTTTTTTTTGGTTGAAAGGTAGCATCAATTAACAAGGCTCAAAGCCAAACAACAGTACAAGGGACACAACCCAATACAGACCAAGTCTGCAAAACATAATCCACATGGTCATCTGCCAGAACAAGCAAGACCAGAGAAATCAACATACAAGAAAGAAAACAGCCAAAAACAAAAATGAGAACAATTTCTAATAATGAGAACAACTTTAATTTAGAGCAATAGTTTCACAGGTAATAATGGAAATATCAATTTCTTAGAGTATTAATGTTCTTTTTTTTATATGAGTTGGATAGGAAGCTCACATTGAGTCGATATGGTAAAATCACAAAACATACGTTATTTGAACGATAACTATACATGTTAATTCAAACATTTTCAGTATCATGTCGTTGTGCGAGATTTGTCAAAATATAAAGTACTTACACATGGCACACACACACATATATATATATATATATATCTTTTACAATTTTATGGAACAAGTTTAAGTAAAAGAAAAAAAAGAAGATGGAAGGAGAGAAGAAAAGTGAAAAGTTCTATTTTCGTGTTTGTTTAACGGTGGTGTATGACATGTGGGTTATAAAAAAATAAAGAAAAATAATTAATAGAACATTTTCAAATATTAAAAGTACTTCACTTTTCGATCTCTTGGATCTTTCAAGTTTCAAATAGGCAAAAGTCTAATCAAGGGAAATAGTTAAGGTGTCAAAATGTCTTCTTCTAATTTTCTACAACACCCTCCCTAATTATCTTTCAACCCGTAATTATTTGATATAAGTGGGTCTAGAATCTAGAAGCAATGTGATGGTCAAGAGGTCTTATGTATGAGAAGGCTCCATGGATTGAAGCCAGCGATCACTTTGCATCTTGAAAACTATTAAATTAACCACGAACCCAACCTATTATTTTGAAGTAGTCAATCATTTGCTACATCAAATCGATTTGCAACGAACCCTACCTATTATTTTGAAGTAGTCAATCACCTGAAACAGCAGTACGTACGGGGGTTGTTTCCATTTGATACCCTACTACATTTTATGAACCTTCATTGACTCTGGCATTGAAGTACATATTTTTTTTTGGCCAATATGCATCGAATTACATATTTGCTTGCTTCATATATATAAAGAGTATGTGTATCACAAATTAAACAATGCCCATTGCTTCATATATATAATGAGATCTATCAAATTAAACAATGCCAATTAAGTATGTGTATCACAAATGGTTACTCTTAGGTTTTGGCATAATAATAATAAAAGAAAAATAAATGCATGCACTCCCTTTTTAGTTCAATATAAACAATGGGCAAGTACTTTCATTCTAACAAAGAAACACCAGAAAAAATAACATGAGAAAAACTTTCACATTTTTTTTTTGAATCAAACCCAAAATCTAAGGTCGGGTGCCATTGTGCCAATATATTCATCTAAAGTCAGAATATGCCATCACATACTGACGCAGATTGTGGTATCATTCACATAAAAATCTGCAACTGCATTATTGCTACTGCACTTGGTCCAGATCTCCTTAAAATCAGTATCTTCCTGTTTCTGTGTGAGAATACGGTAACTAAGAAGCATGATGCGGAGAGAGAGAGAGGGACACAAGCATGTATAGTGGTTCACCTTGCTCTTGAGGCAAGGCTACGTCCACTTAGATAGTTTACTATGAGTGAGGCCAAGTGACCTTTGTAGTAATACAAGTATAGGGATCATGGATCCATCCCTTCTAAGAATGGGAGGACTTCCCTTTATAGCTAAGGGAAGTCCCACTCTATTTACATATCCTCGATGTGGGACTATAATACATATATTGCTTCTCTTGAAGCCTCTTGGAGAGCATGGGAGGGTGGCCTCCCTACGAGGTACCGACCGACCTCCACCATGACAACGTAGCTCGGGTGTCGGCCTACCGGATGCATGCCATAGGAGGGGCTAGACATGTCGTGGGGCCCACCTATGAGGTCGTTGATTATGCTTGGCGGTATGTAATATAGATGGTATGTACAAGTCCCCCAAGTCCCCGAGTAAGAGGCGCTTCTTGGTTGGGGAGTTTAAATGTGATGCCGCCAAGTATGAGTGATGACCTTGTTGAACACCGTACCCATACTAGTCCCCCAACTCCGTAAGTAAGAAGGGACTCTACGGGTATGTTGGTGTCCCGGGGCCCTCATCAAGCTAGTACCTGCAAATAAGATGAGAGTGCAAAAAAAGCATATTGATTGCACTAGGGCAATCGAAGTGACATTCGAGTCAAATGCATCGAGGTGCATGAATGTTTATGTGAGATGCATGTTACACCATGTGTGTATGCACATATTATGTAATGTTTGACATACGACGTATAAGTCGAAAACGTATATGTTATGATAGTATAACGAAGTGCATATGATGCATAGATGTGTGATGAACACGATGACACATAATGATATGTAATGTTGTATGCACGTGATACATATGTGTTAGGATCGGGAGTGTTGTTACTCGCCGAGTCCCCCAAGTCACGTAGTAAAACAGGAATTTGGATTTAGGCTACGGTAGACGAAGCCGGTAAGGCTAAGAATGAAGCTCCGATATCGAAGTAACCATTGACAATACTAGCGAGACTATGGCGTGACCATGATAGTCCCCCAAGTATAGGTTAGAGGAAGGAACTCTAACTTACTTAACCCGAACGTATAAGCCATAACCTGATTGTTTGGCTCATGTGTAACGGGAACGTAAGAGATGAGCTCGCTCATGTTGAGCGGGTGTGAGTTTTGTCCTATGGTCTTATTAATGGGATGTAAAAGAAATTTAATTGTTGCGATCAACAATAGGTGAAAAATTTCAATATTTCCATTAATAGACCATAACACGAAAGTATGAGCGTGAAGCTCAATGATAGTCCCGGTCGGGTACTACCTCCACTTGTGATAAGTGGTATGAATAAGTCCCCCAAGTATAGAGAATGCTCGGGAGGTGAGGGCTTGAGCCTATGGTTCCCGATGGGGTAGAATGAGGATTTGGGTCTCTGATACCCGGAAGGGTAGATTGAGGACTTGAGCCTTTGATACCCGGAAGGGTAGAATGAGGACTTGGGCCGGGTATTGGGTCTCTGATACCCGGAAGGGTAGATTGAGGACTTGAGCCTCTGATACCCGGAAGGGTAGAATGAGGACTTGGGCGTCTGATACCCGGAAGGGTAGAATGAGGACTTGGGCCTCTGATACCCGGAATGGTAGATTGAGGACTTGAGCCTCTGATACCCGGAATGGTAGAGTGAGGACTTGGGCCTCTGATACCCGGAAGGGTAGATTGAGGACTTGAGCCTCTGATACCCGTAAGGGTAGAATGAGGACTTGGGCCTCTGATACCCGGAAGGGTAGATTGAGGACTTGAGCCTCTGATACCCGGAATGGTAGAGTGAGGACTTGGGCCTCTGATACCCGGAAGGGTAGATTGAGGACTTGAGCCTCTGATACCCGGAAGGGTAGAATGAGGACCTGGGCCTCTGATACCCGGAAGGGTAGAATGAGGACTTGGGCCTCTGATACCCGGAAGGGTAGATTGAGGACTTGAGCCTCGTAACCCCGTTGAGGTACATGGTGGCTTTGGCCTCCGGTACCCGGAAGGGTAGATGAGGGCTTGGTGCCTCCGGTACCCGATGGGGTAGCATGAGGGCTTGATGTCTCTGGTACCCGATGGGGTAGCATGAGGGCTTGATGCCTCTAGTACCCGATGGGGTAGAGTGAGGGCTTGATGCCTCTTGTACCCGATAGGGTAGGGTGAGGGCTTGATGCCTCTCGTACCCGATAGGGTAGAGTGAGGGCTTGATGCCTCTAGTACCCGATAGGGTAGAGTGAGGGCTTGTACAGCGTGGCCCGGTGGGGTCACGTGAGGACTTGAGTCTCCTTAACCCAATGGGGTTGAATGAGGGCCTGTAGGCCTCCTTTACCCGGTGGCATGGCCCCGGGTAGAATCAGAGATTGAGCCTTGTAACCCCGTTGGGGTATCCGGTGGCTTTGGCCTCCGGTACCCGGTGGCATGGCCCCTGGTAGAATGATGTAACCGTTGGGGTAACCGGTGGCGTGGCCCCGGTACCCGGTGGCATGGCCCCGGGTAGAATGATGGCTTGTGCCTCGTGACCCCGTTGGGGTACCTCGCTCGGGGCGGGGATTTTAAGTGCCGCACGTTACACTTATTTAGTGTCATATGTATACATGTAGCAATTTTTTAATTGACAGGCAATTAAATTAAAGTATGACACGTAGGTATAAATGGATGTGCTACCAAAAATTATCGCACCTTAAAGACATGCTTAGATTATAGTAATCACTATTGAAGCATGTAAAGTATAGCATTAGCTCTAATTGAAGGAGCGTGAACGATGACTTATCTGGAGCCGTGAAGAAGTTGCATAAATATTGTAATTGTTGAAAAAACCAAATGATGTTGGAGTTTGTCCAAACATGTCGCTCCATATAATCGACAAATGATCATCGATAGCTTGCTTGACCTTGTACGCACAAGAAGATGCCCGGTTTAGAGTAATTTGTTTCCTCCAAAAGCAAGACAGAAGAAGTGATTAGCAATTTATATGATTTAATTGATAAATCACATATATTTTGTTTGTATACCTTGATATGGTATGAGAGATTAATATCTATGTAAAATTGTTTTACATGGAGGCAGAGCATAAGTGATCATGCCTCCCGGAAGGGGCACTGTCATTACTCGTACATGGCATGGGTGAAGTGTTTGTAGAACTTTTTATCATGGCAGCAAGCTTAAAAGGTAGTAACTTGACATATGGTCTACGTGTATTATGGAGTCAAGGTTGCGTGAATAAGCGAAGCAGGTGAATATGATAATTTAGGGCAAGCAAGAAGCTAAACACATGTTAATCTCATGATATTGTAGATTATAATGCCCAGGAAGTATGTGTAGCTATTTGCAACGTGCACAGGTGCATGCACATAATGGTTACCGAGAGAAACTAATTGATGTGTTATGTGTAGTAGAGAGTACTTGTGTCAATGGGCACATGGGTTCAAGAGACATAGTAGAACAACAATTAATCAATTATGATTTTGCAAAGGCATGGTGGGTATCCATTTCTGATAGAGCCTGGACGTTGGCACGCATATATATATAGCATAGGCATGGTGACATTCCAAGTATGCTATTCAATTAAGGCTGAGTGCCTTAGTCTTATCACATAGGCACAGTATGTATAGGAGGCTTATGTGTCAATACAGGAATAGAACAAGCTAGGTGTCAACTGAATATATCTTGCATGTGTTATTGAACAAAGTTGCAGGGCATGTGTAAGTATATCATGCTATAAAGAACCATGCAGGTTTGCATGGACATAACTGCTTGATACGTGGCCTTAATTGAATAGACCATGCATAGAATGAAAGCATGGGTTGCTTGAGATAATAATTGAAAGTGTGTATACGACAACTTAGCTTTGCATGGAGGCGTTGTTCACCGGGTTAGGCAGGCAACTGAGGCAACCATATCCGCCGGGGCCATGAACTCCACAACCCGTAACTGTGACCAAGATGATGATGAGGATCCCGGTGGGGAAGAAGTCAGAAAAGTCCCGGAAGTGTGTAAGTACCCAAAGTGCCAGAAAGATGGCTTCTTGATCGGGGTCGTGTTCGAAACTGCTCTGGGACTCTTGGTGGTTGTAATATGCATGGGGTTACGATCTCACCGCTGAGAGGTATAGTGGGCTGAGGACGGTAGAGAATGCCGATGAGATACCGGGAGGTGAAGCTCTGAGTGCCGGGAGAAGATATTGATAATACCGGAGGCTTCGACCAAGAGGGTGAGTAGGAAAGGGAAAACTCCTGGTGACCCAGAGGGGTGCGAGCGGGTCCGGTGATCCTGTAAGTGGGAGCGACCAGGATGATGGTTGTGGTGTTACCGGAGGCTCAGGTGGGATGTGAGTTGCCGTTGCCGGGAGCTGAAAGTGTTGCCGGGGAGCAAAGTCGACATCGAAAAACGAAGCTGCTATCGGGATGAGCTGCTGATGAAGGTACCGGTGATGATCCGAGATTCTTGGGTGCCGAGAGAAGTTCTCTTTTTTTTTTTTTGAAACCCCGGACGTGTCTGATTCCCGGAGAGTAGTGGGTGAAGGAGGCCAGCAGGTACCCGATGATGGCAGGGGTACCGGTGAAGGCAAGAGCCCTGCAGATGTTGTGATGGCCAATGAAGGTGTTCCAAACCAGTCCCGGACGGATTGGGTGTCCAAACAAGTCCCCCGGTGCCCAGAGTTTGTTGTTTTTTTTTTTTAGATACCGCTGAGCAGTGGCGGACGCAGGAATATATATCACTGGGGGCAGGTTTTGATCATGCAATCTTTCTTTTTTCTTCCAATTTTGAAAACCAATACCAGTAAAACAATCACCTCCTCCTTGCTCACCAACATTTGATTTGAACAGATAGCAGCACAAACAAAATGCAGCATCTTTGGCTACTCTATATTCTAACCAATTAGGGAAGTCATTAACCAATCAGAGACAAACCTTCGTTTCCCTTCTCCGCCCTGTGTTTGGACAAACTGATGATTTCTAGGCTGACAAGGACCTCTTAGTAGATACTCTCTTCTAATTTGATCCCTAAGATTGGGATGATAATCTGAAATTTTAGTTCTTTCTCCAGGATCAGAAGGAAGATTAGCCAAATCAATTTCTACCCGACTCTGTTTTGATCTTTCACTCTCTATGAGGGGTGATGATAACTCATTTGATGTTCGTTTAAAGAATCTCTCCATCTTTAATCTTTCACAACTGCAATTTTCATAAAAACAGAGTAACTTAATCTAATCAACAAAGTCATATATTTAGGAAGTAAACTAGAAGATAAAGAAGTAACCTTTAAGATACATCAATGATCAATCCAAGGCTGAGTTGCAGAAGAGCAGATATGGAAAACTAAAAGAGTCGATGACGTCGGACTCGAATCAAAGACTGGAAGTATTGAGTTTGGTTGTTTGAGTACTGAGTTCGGTTGTTTGGGGATTCTCAGTAGAACAAACAGAAGAAGAAAAGGTCTGGGGTCGTCTGGGACTCTGGGGAAAGGGGTTAGCCTTTGCATATATAAAAATATATATGAATGATAGAGATTTGGTGAGATGCACGGTTGCATATGTCAATATATATATATGTATATATATATATATATATATTAGAAAGGAAACATCTCTGGAAGCTCAATGGGGGCAGGTCAGTTGCATATGTCAATATATATATAAAAAAAATGCTCAGTTGCCAAATGTCAAAAGCTCAGTGGGGGCAGCTGCCCCCACTCGTCCCACTGTGCGTCCGCCACTGCCGCTGAGGATGCATTAAGCAAAGTACCGGTGAAACCACCACGCTAAAGACTTGCAAAGTATCGATGCCGAGTGGCAAAATTGATGCCGGGAGGGGTGTTCCGCTGAGACTCGTGGTTAGTTACCGGGCGGGAGCTAGCCGTGGGGTGATGGAGTTACTGGTGAGTCACCGAGAGATGCTTCTGAGATTGCTACCAGTACCGAGACCGAGACCGAGTGGTGGGTCGCTGGAAGATCATCGCTGCTTGAAAGAGGGACCGGGAAGTTGGGGTGCTGGAAGCATTCAAGTTGGGTCACGGAGAGGTGGAGAGATTACCAGGATTCAAATTTGGTTCCATTCTGGTAAGTCACCGAGAATGGAGGATGTTGCCGAAGACATGGATGGGTGATGCCGGTGAAGAGACAAATGCATCGGTCTCCGGGGTTGGTTACTGGTACGCGGACGAGTTGAGAAGCTTGGCTACTTGCAGCGGTGACCGTCACCGAGATGTTGATGAGATACTGGGAGGATTAGAAATCAAAGAGGTCCCGGACGGTGCGGGTATCCAAAGTGCCGGATAGATGGTTCGTTGACCAAGGTAGTGATGAGGATATTGGAAGAGGACCAAAAGCGGGGTCTTCTCAAAGAGTCCCGGACGGGAACTTTTGAAAGTGGACCTTGGTTGTAGAAGTAAGGGTACGGGGTCCTGTGCGTACCTGCCTACTCATGAGTCCCGGAGGAGTGGAGCTTGGGAGTAGAGGGTGACTCATGTACCCGATGGCTCAAGTACCGGATGGCTAGAGTACCGGATGGCTCGTAGTACCGGATGGCTCGTTGGAGGCTTGGGGAGGGAGGTGGGGTGTCTTGCATGTACCCATGTACCCGATGACCTGTGGTACCCGTACATGACTCTTGGTACCCATCCATGACTCTTGCTCAAGGTCGGAGGCTTGTACCCTAACCCCTAGGGACCCTCCTTCTATGAAGCATGATAGGTATCATGGGCGAGCTGAATATGAGCGGGAAGAGCAACATGACTTTTTGTATCGATTCCCACAGACGGCGCCAATGTTTCTGTGTGAGAATACGGTAACTAAGAAGCATGATGGGGAGAGAGAGAGGGACACAAGCATGTATAGTGGTTCACCTTGCTCTTGAGGCAAGGCTACGTCCACTTAGATAGTTTACTATGAGTGAGGCCAAGTGACCTTTGTAGTAATACAAGTATAGGGATCATGGATCCATCCCTTCTAAGAATGGGAGGACTTCCCTTTATAGCTAAGGGAAGTCCCACTCTATTTACATATCCTCGATGTGGGACTATAATACATATATTGCTTCTCTTGAAGCCTCTTGGAGAGCATGGGAGGGTGGCCTCCCTACGAGGTACCGACCGACCTCCACCATGACAACGTAGCTCGGGTGTCGGCCTATCGGATGCATGCCATAGGCGGGGCTAGCCATGTCGTGGGGCCCACCTATGAGGTCGTTGATTATGCTTGGCGGTATGTAATATAAATGGTATGTACACTTCCTCATACAACTCTTTCAAGAGCTCAAACCCCACAATCTCCTGGGCTAAAGTGACCAGCAAGGAAGCCCTCCTACTCAAAGCATCTGCCACCCTATTAAGAGTACCAGATTTATGTTGAATCACAAAAGGGAATTTCTGCAGAAAACTCACCCACCTTGCATGCATCTTATTCACAGTTTTCTGACTGTTAAGGTACTTCAAGGCTTGATGATCCGTGAACAGTACAAATTCTCTCTGAATCAGGTAGTGCTCCCATTGCCTCAATGCCCGGAACACTGCATAAAATTCTTGATCATAAGTACTCCACTTCTGACGAGCTTCGCTCAGCTTTTCACTAAAGAATGCTACTGGTTTCTTCTCTTGTGACAATACAGCACCTACTCCCATGCCACTAGCATCACATTCAACCTCAAAAACCTTATCAAAATTAGGAAGAGCGAGAACTGGTGCAGTACAAAGTTTCTCCTTGATCAAGGCAAAACTCTTCTCTTGCTCCTCTCCCCACTGGAATTTGCCTTTCTTCAAACATTCAGTAATAGGGGCAGTAATGGTACTGAAATTCTTCACAAACCTCCTGTAGAAGGTAGCTAAACCATGAAAGCTCCGCACCTCAGAAGCTGTTTTTGGAGCTGGCCATTCTCTTATAGCTCGTACCTTCTCTTCATCAACCTGAATGCCTTCTTCTCCAACAACAAATCCCAGAAATAATAACTTGCTGGTGCAGAATGTACACTTTTTCAGGTTGATGTACAGTTTATTCTCCTGTAAAGCTCCCAAAACCTGCTTCAAGTGTACCAGATGTTCTTCTTTGGTCCTGCTATATATCAGTATATCATCAAAATACACCACTACAAAGGAACCAATAAAAGAACGAAGAACCTGGTTCATAAGCCTCATAAAGGTGCTGGGTGCATTAGTCAATCCGAATGGCATAACCATCCACTCGTACAAGCCATCCTTGCTCTTAAAAGCTGTCTTCCATTCATCTCCTGGCTTGATTCGAATCTGGTGGTATCCACTACGAAGGTCTATCTTGGTAAACACTTTGGAACCCTCTAGCTCATCAAGCATGTCTTCCAAACGAGGAATAGGAAACCTGTACTTCACAATTATCTTATTAATGGCCCTGCTATCAACACACATCCGCCATTGATTGCCCTTCTTAGGAACAAGGAGGACTGGAACTGCACAAGGACTCATACTCTCTCGAATGAACCCTTTCTTCAACAAGTCTTCAATTTGTTCTCTCAGAATCTCATTCTCCTTGGGACTCATTCGGTAATGTGGCAGATTGGGCAAGCTAGCTCCAGGCACCAAATCAATCTGATGCTGAATGTCTCTCATAGGTGGTAACTCGTTGGGCAACTCATCCGCGATCAACTCTTCAAACTCTCCCAACATATTCTGCACTTCGTTAGGAATCACCACCTCTTCCTTTTCTGCAGCCAACAACCCCTTAATCATCACTGGACAGAAAATCTCAGATTCTTTAAAGGCCTCCTCCATCTCAAATTCACTGCTAGACAAGGTCAGAAAACTCTCCCCTTTCTTTCCACCAAATTTCTCAATTTGACACACAGGAGCCATAGCAATTTTATGGTTTTTCCACATAAAAAACATCACATTATCCCTGCCTTTATACGTCACATCCACATCATATTGCCAAGGTCGTCCAAACAAAATATGACAAGCATCCATATCAATAATGTCGCACATAACTTCATCTTTATAATGCTTACCAATGGATACCGGTACTTTGCAGGATTCAACAACTCGAACTTGTGGACCTTTCTTGACCCACCCGAGGGAATAAGGTGCATCATGAGGCTGCGTAGGTAACTGCAAATACTCCACCAGTTTCTTGGCTACAAAATTTTCGCAGCTTCCATTATCCACAATTAAATTGCACACTTTGTTATTAATGGAACAAAGAGACCTGAAAATATTGCGTCGCTGCCCCTCCTCTTTAGGACATAATAGTACTCGCTGCAACACAATATTAACCTTTTCAGGGGACTCCTCCTCCGCAAACTCAGCCCCATCATAATCGCCATCTCTTCCAACTTCTTCTTCTTCCTCATCATAATCATCTATAAGGGCAGTTCTCCTCTCAGGGCATACATTAGATCTATGACCAGGCTTGTTGCATCGATAACAAATTTCTGTTGTAGGCCTAGCATAAGGATTATTAAGCCTCTGGTTCGGGGCCCTGTTTTGAGCACCACTAGAACTGCCAGCCCCTTTAAAAGAAGGGTTGGAAGTCCTAAAAGCGCCTTCTGTTTTCTGCAGTGTGGTTTTACCCTTGTCAGTCGAGGCGTTTGCTAAAGCTGTACTCCTTTGATAGTTATATCTCTGGAAAGAAGAAGCTCGTGAAGGCTTCTCTAACAACTTTGTCTTCAATGCTAAGTTCGAAGCTTGTGCCATAGTATGAACAGTTTGTAACCCAATTTTGTCCTGAATGGAAGGTTTCAGCCCACTGACATAGCGAGCCACCTTCTGGCCTTCAGTTTCTCCTAGTTCATTAGGCTCTGAGTAGCGTAAGAACTCAGCGGTGTAATCAGCCACTGTCCTAGTTCCCTGGACACATTCAATATACAACCTGTACAGAATCTGCTCATAATCGTCCGACAAGAACCTCTCCATCATCAACTGCTTCATTCTTCGCCATGTCTTAACACCCTGCTTCCTCTGCTTCTTTCGAGTGTTCTGCAATTTATCCCACCAAACTGCAGCAGTACTCTTCAATCTCCATGCAACATGCTTAACCTGCTTGTGTTCAGGAACTTCCATAATCTCAAAGAACCTGTCCACCTGAAGCTGCCAATCTAGATAATCTTCTACACCCAAGTTGCCCGAAAAGAAAGGAATTTCGGCCTTGACTTTGTAATCTTGGTCAGCTTGTCCTTGTGGTTCATATTGCCCAACCTCTTCTTCAGACTCAGATTCTGAAGTATGAACAACAACCTCTCTACGTGGAGCCCTAATTCGCTGGCCTCCTTCCCTGTCTCTATTCTGACCGTTGTTGTTATGGTTGTTTCTCTCTCCCAACAACCCACGAATTTCTCCAATCTGTTGGTCCATCCGATTGTTCATGGTGTTGATGGCAGCGGTAAACGCTGCTGCGAGAGCTTCGATATCTGATTTTGTAACTTCACCCATTGCTACCAAGGTAAATAGGAGAGATAGGGAAGACCTGCTCTGATACCACCTGACGCAGATGGATTGATAACTAGGTTTACCAGCAATAAACCTAAACAAAAGGGTTCTGGAGTCCACCAGAGATAAAAAGAGAATAATCTCAATTTTATTGATAATAAGATAAAAGATGCGTTCTGCAGCCTTAAGGCGGCTTATTTATAAGAAAATAAACCCTAGGGCGACTAACAATGAAACCCTAAAGCCCATGGGTAAAAACAAAAACAACCCGAAAATAACTAGGAAAACCAAAACACCGGAAAATAGAAAAATGCAGTTTTGAGGTCCTAAACGACCCCGAAAGCCCGAAAAAGGTCACAGGTCGTGGCAAAGCAAAGAGTTTGATTTCTGGCGCGATTCCCTTTCCGGAAAGGTAAGGTGCGTCCCAAAGGGACTCCGTGGAGCTGTTTCGCGTCTACTAGTCACTTTTCGTTTTCCTCCTTTAGCACGATCCAACTGTTCTTCAAATTGGGCTGCCATCTGTTCTGCATCACATACCATTCTGTTGCCATTTACAGACAGACAAGAAGATAGTGACAGTACCTATAGTGGTACGTAGAAATAGACTCATTCATTAGATATTCATGTACGTAGACATAGCGGGGATCATCCTTTTGTACTAATCCAGATGCGCTAGAGATATATAGAGTGCATATAACGTGCATTAGCTTCCTAAAAGGAAATTATTGTAAAAGACTATACTAAAACATAATTAATAAACTAGGGCAAAACCCCAGCCCAAAAACTCTAAGCCCAAGAGGGCAGACAACAAAGGAAATTTCACGAAAGGTCCATCAAGCCTGGTTTGGGCCATAACCCGTCTCCATTTCCATCACCCCCGTCTTACGTAGCAGTCTGCCCGGGCGCCGCTACAATCCACGCCGCCACGGCCTCTCATCGCCCGCGACTCAAACAGCCACGAGCCACGCCGCCACAACCTACGCCACCATGAAAAACATCATCCCCGATCTAGGTCCTCACAACCCCACACCGCAATCGATTCAGACCCATGGTGTCGTCGATCCAAGAAACTGTCAGCGGGGATCGATCGCCGGTCCTGTACAGCAAGATCACCGCCTCACACCAACCCAGTCGAAACCATCTGACAAAGCCCCAAGCAAACCCCCCCCCCTCTGACGGAGCCCCTATGAGCAGTTGACATCGATCACCCGTTCAGCAGTAGACCCCAAGACGGCGGCGAGACTGGAGGCCAGCCCAGACGTCCAGGCGCTGCCGGACGAGAACGATTTCTCAAAACGGAAAAAATCTGGCCTTAGGGTTTCTCTAGGAGACAGAGATAGAGAGAGTTTAGAGTAATCTTGGTTTATTGAGAAAAACTTTCACATGAATTACAATTTAAGAAAGTTATTTATGGGAATTCATTGCATGTGGAATTATTCAGCACCAGACCGATTGCAATACGGAGACAATAGACGAAAATAATCAAGGTAAAAAAATTGACGTGAAATTCTATATTCTCCAACAATTCGTTGCTCTCAAATTTATGGAAACTACGTACATACTCAACCTCAATTCTTAGTACCTGGAAAATCGGATGACTTTAGCTACGATGGACCAAAGAACTTTTATTCATTTTACAGATTTTGACCTATGCATGGCCGGCATGGGAGGTCATCGATCGATTTGGAGGCCACCGTCCAATATCTATGGGATTGTCCTCTTTCATGAAAAAGACAAACATGATTCTAGATAGCTTCTAGAGTTATTAAGGTACCCAGGGAACATATACCATCTGTGTTCGCATGAGACATGTTGTATGATTAATATTAGGGCTGTCAATGGGTCGTGTCGGGTTGGGTTCGTGTCGGGTCAAGGTATTTGTCGTGTCGCAAGATACAAACCCAAAACCAACCCATTTAATAATCGTGTCAAAAATTTAAACCCAAACCCAACCTATTTATTAAACAGATTACCTGTTTCCAACCCGCTTAACCCATTTAATAAATAGGTTGTGTCATGTTTGACAAAATGACTCATTTAAGGGTTAACAATACGACCCACTTAACTAAAAATATGCATAAATTGATTAAATTCACTAAAAACTCTACAAGACGAATAATATAAATAATTATATATAATTCATAAATAATTAAATCCAATAATTATAAAGCAAAACATTTCAAATTGTCTAATCCTATGATCAAATACTCTCAACGTCTAAAATTTCAGGATGAAGTATAGCATAATCGGGTTATACGGGTTCACTTCGTGTTGGCGGGTTGACCCGTGGCCGACCCATTTATTAAATGGGTCATGGCGGGTTGACCCATGACTGACCCGTTTTTTAATCGTGCGGGTTCAACCCGCTTTATTTCGTGCGGGTTTCGAGTCGTGTTATCGGGTCGTGTCGGAATTGACAGCCCTAATTAATATACTCCTTTTATTGCAAGCAAAGCACATATAATTTTTATAAAAATAAAAAATAAAAATAAAAAACATTTTTAATCCCTCAATTTTCACCCAATTGACATTTTCATCCCTGATGTTTACAAAATGTCAATTTATTCACTCAATTCTAATCTCTCCGTGAAGTACAATAAGAGGTATCAGAATGTAGTTTATAATTATCAATATTATTGTACTTGAAATCCATACAAACTGAATGAATGCAAGAGTTAAAAGAGATGATCCTGTAACCAAAGTATACTTATAGTCATTTGGATTAACAAAATAGGAAAATTTGCAGGTTATGTTGTTCGAGTTGTTCTTAGTCAATAGTCGTAGCAAAATGAATAACCATGCACCCAAATAAATAAACCACAAATTTCTTATTAGAAAGCTTCACTAAATTTGACAAAATACGTAATATATTGGAGCTTTGGTTTGATGAGATTTATTAACCAATGATCCAGTCGTGATCATCATCATCTGCTGCATTCAGAAAAGAAGAAAGTGCATTGAGGTCTACATGTTCATCATCAATATATGGTTGAAATGGGTAGTCATGAGTACTAGCCATCCAATTTTCCGACCTTGCTTCGGCCATTAACAAATCCTCAAGCTTGGCTCCATCATCCCCCATCTGATCTTCATGACATTCATTGACTTGGTGTTGCAGGAAATCTTTACTACTTTCAAGCATGTCCGATATGAGAAGGTCATTGATGTCGAAATCCATTACAAGACCACAAGAATTCTGCTCCTGCGCGGCTGAAGAACCCGGGACTTCAGTAGAATACTCCGAACTAGCAGAATTAGTTACTGCATAAGTATAACTATGTAGATGTGATGGAATGAAAACCTTCGTGCACTTAACTGCTTTTGTTCGAATCACCTCCACCTGCTTTTTCTGAGACTCAGCTGATACTCGCTGCTTCGATCTCGCTGTGCATTTTTTCAGTTTACTTGCTTCCTCCTCATCATTTTGCTCCAATGAAGATGATCTCTTGCATAAAGTCGTGTTCCAGTAGTTCTTGATCTCGTTGTCTGTCCGCCCTGGCAGTCTCCCGGCAATGAGAGACCACCTAAAACACACCACCATATCTATTTAGCACATATATGTAGGCAAATTAAAAGGTAGTGCTACCTACCTCAATATTATTGTGTCCAATGAACAACTAGCTATATAATATCAATATTGTTGAAACTAATAACTAATGTATAGAAATTAAGATGAAGGCTACCGGTTTCCCAGAAGCTTATGCAGTCTGATAATTAGGTCTTCTTCTTCAGCAGAAATGTTGCCTCTCTTGATATCAGGCCTAAGATAATTTATCCATCTTAGTCTGCAACTCTTCCCGCACCTGTTCAACCCAGCTTTTTGAGGAAGGTCTCTCCATCTCCCTTCTCCATATGTTAGAACGTAGTCGGTGAGGATTTGATCTTCCATTGTAGACCATGCTCCTCTGATGACCCCTTCCTTTTCACAGCATGGTTTTCTCCCCATCTTCAAAATATCTGAGACCTTGAGGGAAATCAATGAACAACTTAGATCAGCCTTCCCGTACTGACTGACACAAGTGTGCATGCGAAGAACTGCATGGAAGACAAAAAAGCTTGGTTCGGTTTTAAAAGCACCAGCAGCAGTACAATACAGTATTTATTCTGCCTAAGCATTTATAATGGAGAAGTGAGATCCAATTATGGGGGGATAAAGTGCTATATATAGTAATTTATATTTCCTTTGGTAAGGAGAAAGACTAAGACTAAGAGCAGCATAGTTACAGAGTGGCAGCGGGTCACCCATTTTTTACAGCCTATTTTGAGGCATGATCCTTACGAACACATCACCTTCATGACCTAGAATGTGAAGTTCTTTTAAGATTTACAAAAACTCGATCTAGATGAAACTAGTTGTCTCAGCTCACCTCTTATTGGTTAATAAAACTTAGATGTTAGAGCAAGTATGTACCATGACATTCAGACATTGCATCTCGTGATCTTTGACTGGAATAGTTACTGATGTAGGCTTCTTATAGCCTTAATATCGATATGTTAACATCGATCACAGACTGGACTTGGCCATAGATCATGTACAATTCAGTAGTGATGAGTGACTCGCCTTTCTCATGAGTCCTGCTATGCATTAGCATTGCTGAGCATTGTGGTCCATAATCTGACGTAGCTATAGAGATCATTACTAATTAATGCCGGAAATAAAAATTAGCCTCGTATAAGAATTTTTGACGTTCCTTATTATTTCGAGCTCTCAAACCAATAATTTTAACAATCAAGATGTGACTGGTGAATACCATAGCTCTTTAAATTGATCTTAGATTAGTATCCATTGTCATATTGTATATGAAATGACTCTTTATAGCATTTTATCACACTTTTTTCATTAAAAGGACAAACATTCAGAATTACATATTCAGTTCAAATTTATATATTACAGAAAAAAATGATTATGGTCAATTATCCCTACATGTATGTATCATGTGTTGAAAATCCAGAAATTATATATTCTGCGAAGACAATTGTGGCGTGGAAGTGAAGTTATTAATTTAAAGACATATCAAGTCTTATTATGGCTGGAAAGTGCAGGACGTTATTGTCTGTGGTGCGCGCGTGTGTTTGTAGCAATATCGATCTGTGTTCTTATTTTAAGAGCCTAAAAATTAATTAATTTCTACATATATAACTATCGAAGGCTCCACAAATTGGTAAACGAGATCATATATAAATCAAAGGGAGGTAAACTAGATCACATAAAAATCAAAGGGACTGCCGGAGAAGTCCTCCTACGGTAGGAGTCCTACCCATCAATTTCAGTCTCCTACATTAAATTGGTTCTTGTTTATTTTTAATCAATTTTCTTCGATCAAGGTTTATCGTGATAAAAGAAAAAGAAAAAAAGAAGAAAAAAAGCTAATTTCCTTGATTGCTAATATGCTGTACACAATTTCCATGTAAAAGATCAATGTAGCTTAATTTTCATGGCATATGGATGCATATGTCACTGCTTAATTCTATTCATGAGTATAAGTAATTGGATTAGCATGATATTGTATATGAGTTGGAAACTTATTACTTGGTTATTAAGAAAATTGAGTTGAAACATAAATTAAGTTTACTTATTAATTAAGAGCATCACTAGTACTGCAAGATCTTCTGTAGAGAGGGGTTTAGTTCTTATGTGTCTACACATGCACACTCAAAGGTCTTTGTAGGTCTCTGCGAACTCAACTAACAACTCGTTAATAATCTCAGCTCAATAAGATTTTGCATACAAAGACAGAGAAGAAGATCGTGATCGAAGGGCATCATCATTAATTTAGTTAGTTAATTATAAAGCATATTTACATTCATCGATCGATCGACATTTGCATGTGCTCTGTCTTCTTTTTTGAGGTTCTCTCTTAATTGTAACTTTCAGTCTTTCACGGACGCTCGATCTAGCTAGAGCCATAGTCTCATGATGGGGACCTTAATTCTGAGGCTGAATTCCTCTCAAGAACGTGTTAGATTCATAAGAATTAGTTCGCATGAGTTAGCATGTGTTATTTGTCAGCTCAGTAATTAGGGTTAATTTGCTAATTAGCTGTGTTGCTAATTAGTCTCATTTCCTGTTGTCTGTTTGCATGAGTTGTCCTAATGAGAGCACTAGATAATGTACACGTGTCTCTCATCTGTGCTTTCTTTGCTACTATATAAGGATGTACTGTACCTACTTTTTTAGTTAGTTGGAATGAAATCTTCTTCTTCGTCTCAAATTCTCTCTAGCTTTCATGGTATCAGAGCCAGGTTACCCATGTGTGCATGCCTAACGGCCACACAGGCTCCACATCACCCAAAGTTGTCCACGTGTATGGCTTGAAAATTCGTCATACGTGCGGGGGCGTGTTGACTGTTGAGAATATATACATCCTACATAGGAAAAATGGGACATTGCCTATGGGTTTATAAGGGTTTGGGCCACTCCATCCATTGCCAATTGATTTTGGATGCGAACCCTAAATTACTTTATCAGAACGACAGAACGTACATAGCTAAGATTAGAGGACTCACATGGAGGCCTACACCCAATATTACAAATTAAAGGTGCACAACAACTACAAAAGGAACAGGACAATGAATATCTGGAGAATATGGTGATTATTTAGTACGTGTTGCTTATTTCATTTCGTTTTATGCAGTCCAAAAGATCGAACTTTGTGAATTTGTTTTGACAGAGTTTAAATAAATGAGGACAGAGTTTAAGTAAATGAATTATAGTGATAAGTGTGGTGCATGAAAGCTAATAGTACATTACATCATCAACAAAAATTACACCAAAGGGAAAAACACCGAGATCCGATGACTCCGTCAACCCTCTCTTGATGAAGAGAAACATCAAAAGAAAATTAAGAACATGTGAACATCTCCACTGAAGGAATTGACACAAATAGCTTAGAGGAAACGCTAGATGTTTCTTTTTAGTAGCGTTTCCTTCGATACAATATAATGCAATTAATATCCGAACCGATTCGATCAGTTTGAATTGTTCTAAGTGGTAGGCTAGAGCAGGATATATAGTCTCCTCTCATTCGGAATGGTGGTAGGTTTCGTGCCCTATAACAACTACTTCCAAGTAGCTAATCTCCCATAATTTTGAAATTGGAAGAGAATGGTAGGCAGCAGCCGCATGAGACTGCATCTTCTACAATTATCCAAGCATTGAAATTTAGTATCATGATTCATATCATTGTGGACTTATTCTTATGTCAAGACAACACTGGCAGACACACAGAAACGAAAAGAAAAAAAATACACTCCAAGAAGGTCTCTGACTCCATTGTAATAACACACGCAGGCGACAAGTTGACAATGACAAGAAAAAATAAATCTTTCATCATACGTTATTGACTAATTAACCAACCTGTGTTAGTTATTAAAATTAGTACGTAGTAAATTAGCGCAGGCGACAAGTTGACAATGACAAGAAAAAATAAATCTTTCATCATACGTTATTGACTAATTAACCAACCTGTATTAGTTATTAAAATTAGTACGTAGTAAATTAGCGCAGGCGACAAGTTGACAATGACAAGAAAAAATAAATATTTCATCATACGCTATTGACTAATTATTAATTAACCAACCTGTGTTAGTTATTAAAATTAGTACATTATTTGCATCAACCCTAGCTAGCTTAGCGTACACATAATAGTCGACGAGTTTTTCACGTTTACATTATACTATCGAACCAGTACGTTCTTTTGAAAGACCAGCCATGTGCAAAAGAGAGACCTAAAACTAGGTCGATCGAGATTGAGTACGTGGAGATTGGACCGTCATGTCCGATGTTCATATATAAAACAAAAAACCAATTTTGTAGTGATTGATCTGGCCGGGTCTCTGGGAACAGGTCAGGAAGGACATCAGACATCAACTTTTGTTGATCGGTAATATTGAGCATTTGAATTTTGAATTGTAGCTAGCAAAAACACGACAATCACCATCTACTTTTATTGGTGAGAGGTCAGAGTGGATCGTAAATCCACTGTACAATAGCTTTAACTGTGCTATGGGGTGTAAAGTGCGGACTTAGACTGCGTACGTATACTATGACCATTGACTCATATTGAAATTTTAACAAGTAATGAACAAGTTTCATATTCTATCTTTTACGCAACATTACAATAATAATTAAACTCTCATAAATATGTCTCAACATAGGTTGTACTACGGAGGAGAGGTGAGCTGCAACTGTTCGGCTATGCATGCAAGAAAGCATGTGCATCTTCATGTTAATCTCGTTGAGAATGTGTATAAATATAACTCCTATATTGAGAAAATATAACTTTACTTACGGATTTATAAGGAATAAGCTTCGAGACTTCTCCGAAGAGCTCTGCAATTTTCGGCCACCGTTTGGGCCACCTGTGATATGAAACCTCACCTCCTCGTCATGCTCTACACCCCAATACGATTAGTTTTCCAATTAGATCGAGTTTTGACATTTTGGTTTCTGGGTTGTTTCTGCCTACGTCGCTGTTCCTCGCTACCGGCGACTTCTCCGGCCTTCTGGGCTTGGTTTCTTGTTCGATTGCAGATTTGCAGGTCTAGGCGAGGTATTAACTTTGAGTTTTTTGATTTTGTTTTGACATCTGAATACTTAGGGTAAAGTAATTGCAGAGATACTTACTTAGGGTAAAGTAATGGTTGTTTGACGTCGTTTCGAACCTGGAAGACTCAGATCTACAAAAGCCCCCAACTTCCCAGGTTCGATATCGCCGGATACACGACATGCGTCACCGTCCCCTTTACTTTTAAGGCCTTAAGGTGAATGATTGAGGACTATTCGTACATCAGTAGCTCGCTAACATACCCAATCTATCAATTTATGGCTTTTCTGGGTCTTATGTGGTGGGATTTTGTTAATTTTCAGTTTGACATCTTTAGATCGATTCTACTATATGATCGATGTGGAGGCCATGGCTGAAGAGACATAACGTGTGTGTGTCGGTACATACATACATATCCAATACATACATAATGGTACAGATCGATGCGTGTTAATGCGCATTGCCTCCGCTCCCTACTGTTGAAAGCCACCGTTCAGCAATATCTGCGGATCTACTTACCTCGGTTCCTGACTGTTGAAAGCCACCAGGCCCCCGTATGGCCGTATATATTGGAACCGCATGATCATCATCATATGCATTGGTAAACTACAGACAGGCAGTACGTGTCGAGGCAGGGACCACTAAACTTATCTCCTCGTGTATGTAAAATATTATTAACAAATTACATATAAGTTATTGACAAAAGATGACTTAACAAATACATCATCTAAAGATTGAATTAAACATATAAGGACTAAATTTTACAAATAAGGACGATGTGCTCTTCACTTGCCACATGTCATAAGTTAATTTACCTTTTTACCCTTTACTACTTCTTTTGACTTCTACTCCCTTTATAAGGATCAAATCTTACAAATAAGGACAATCTGCTCTCCACTTGCCACATGTTATGAGTTAATTTACTTTTTTACCCTTAACTACTTCTTTTGACTTCTAATTCTCTTATGTTACTTTTTTTTTTCTGAGAATAATTCTTTATGTTAATTTTTTTTTTCAGAATAATCCGTTTATGTTACTTTTTTTTTTCCTGAGAATAATCCGTTGATGTTACCTTTTTTTTTTTTCTTTTTCTTGAGAATAATCCTTTTATTTTATTTTATTTATTTATTTTATTTTTAAAAAAAAACTCCACCCCATTCCCACCCTTGATGGGGCTCGAACTCTTGACCTTTTATATTACATCACAAAACCTCACTCTCCTACTACTCTAATCTCATCATCTAATCCTGCTACTGCACTCGTCCAATCCTGCTACTGCACTCATACTCGTCCAATCCTGCTACTGCACTCGTCATCGCCTAATCCTGCTACTGCACTCGTCCAATCCTGCTACTGCACTCATACTCGTCCAGTTCTGCTACTGCACTCGTCATTACCTAATTCTGCTACTGCACTCGTCCAATCCTGCTACTGCATTCATACTCGTCCAGTTCTGCTATTCGTGTTCTGCTACTGCACTCGTCATCGCCTAATCCTGCTACTGCACTCATACTCGTCCAGTTCTGCTACTCGTGTTCTGCTACTGCACTCGTCATCGCCTAATCCTGCTACTGCACTCATACTCTTCCATTTCTGCTACTCGTGTTCTGCTACTGCACTCGTCATCGCATAATCCTGCTACTGCACTCGTCCAATCCTGCTACTGCACTCCTACTCGTCCAGTTCTGCTACTCGTGTTCTGCTACTGCACTCGTCATCGCCTAATCCTGCTACTGCATTCATCCAATCCTGCTACTGCACTCATACTCTTCCATTTCTGCTACTCGTGTTTTGCTACTGTACTCGTCATCGCATAATCCTGCTACTGCACTCATACTCATCAAGTTCTGCTACTGCACTCATACTCGTCAAGTTCTGCTACTGCACTCATACTCATCAAGTTCTGCTACTGCACTCATACTCTTCCTTTTACACGTTGCTAAGAGAGAGAATCTCAGATCTCTTCGTCAAAATTCTTTTTCTTCTTTGTTGCTAAATATGTCCTTGGTTTAGTAGCAACTTCATTTGCACTAGCAATAGCAGTGGCAGTAGCAGGGGCAATAGCAATAGCAGTAGCAGGGACAATTAGATCTATCAATCTATGAATGAAATTGAAGCCTCCGGTTGAATCTCGGGTTACTAAAATTTCTTTTTGTATCACCAACTTGCTCACATACCGTCAAAACAGCCACCAAAATCCTGCAACTCGAGAAGAAAGGAAGATTAAAAGATACATTAATTAGGAACCATCAAAGACTATTTCAGACAAAAGTAGCAGTTCATATAACTATACCAATACTGACACCAAAAGCATAAAGCAATATATATATATATATATATATATATATATATATATATATATATAAAGGAAAAAAGAAGAATGAACGTAATGGTGGTGTTGCAGACCCAGGGATTAAATTAATTAAGCTGTGAATAAGACAAAAAGCTTAATTAACAAAGTGCTCAAACATTGATTGAAAGCCAAGTTCTTTCCGTGGTGGGTTTGTGAACGCAGAGGAAGAACATGAAGAGAGTCAAAATATTCATAGTGCAGACAAAGCTTATCACCTCGCAAAATTCACACACTGACACCGCCACGGTGAAAATCAACTCGATCAAAAACCACAAGCATTCAATCTACGCAGCTCACTAAAATCTCAAAAAAAGGCACTCAAATTTGTCAACTTTTACCTTCAATGAGAGTGGAAAACTGATTCAAGAAGGGATACCTGATCCTTGTACAAATACCCAGCCGCCCCAAACCCACCAATAATCCCAACCAAGAACGGCCCCGCCAAGACAATACCTTTAAGCGCCAACCCACTTTCGCCCTCATCATCATCATCATCACCTCCGCCGCCGATTTTTTCAATCTTGCCGTCGTCGTCGCTCTTGGGATTATTGAAGAGCCACTTGAGGCTCTGCGGCAGAGCAGCGGTGGTCTTCTAGAGGCAGCTGGTCTTGTTCTTGAGAGACGAACATGGCGAGAGGAAGTGGAAGCGGTAGTGGCTGGGTTTGAAGACGAAAGAAGGGTGGGAGGAGGAGAACGGAAGCGGAGGTGGTTAGATTTGGCGTTGGTTCCTTGGGTTTTCCGTTTTTGGGTATTGGATATTGGGTCAGTGGCAATGCCCGTAAATTGGGATGAAACTCAAGCATTTTGGTCATTTTCCATTAAAATTGAGAATCAGACAAGCATCATTTGACTTTTGGGCCTGGGCTCATGTCCTTATTTGTATAAATCTTTTTGAAAGTGAGTTTTCTGTGTTTACATCTTTGGTCATGTGCTACTATGTAATTTTCTAAAATATTATATATACTTGGCATGAGTTTTCCAAAGTAGACGATTAATGGTAAGTCTTCAACTTTATGAAGACAAAGCATAGCAGGCTAGCAGCTCGTTAAGTCTTTTTCGCAAGTACTTAATTATCGTGAGCTGCATGACTACGATTTTTTATTTGATATGTTTTTGCAAAGAGTATATATTACTGAAGAAACCTTAAAAGTAAACAGTTCGATCGAGTACGTCAAGAAATTTTTGAATGCAGATTGATTAATGATTTATAGACCCATCTGTATTTCCTTCCGAATAGTCCTCTAACATGCAGCAACCGAATTTCAAACTCAATTATGCAATACATTCCAATATCATTCAACGACTTTTGGTTTACCTTCTGTTGCAGCAAGAACCACTTGAATCTCTACGTAAACCATTAACCATGTACATACAACTTGACCTAGAAGGCATGGCATACGTTCTCTTTTGCAGAACGTTCGGAATTACACACACGTGGAATGCATAGTGACTAGTACTCATCGAAGAAAACTGAAAATTAAACCGTTCCAATATGTCTTGTGTCGTGACTCATGAGATTTTGGAATCCACGTTGTAGGATGAATCAGTAGATCAAGTGGCTTATACATGCTTGTTTTGCAAAAGGCTAGGGCACCGTCTACATTTCGTTCCAAATAGCCCTCGATCATATGCTGAACTTCTTGCAAAAACTTTCAAACTCAATCCCAGGTTGCAATACATTTGGATGCCGTAATACACCACATTTTGAAAGATCTGTCATCAATGTCGGTCCGTCGACGTTGATAGTTTTCAAGTTCCTTGAGATAATGCATGGCATTCTATATATTTCCATATATAAATGGCTAGTCTGTTCGATTAAACTCAATCCTTTAAACTTGCGCTGTATCCTTTGAATCCTGAATCCCGAAGAACACCACAAACCGCTGCGTACCACCACCATTGAAATCAAACCATCCCTGAATTTCAAACCATCATCACCCTACCTTTTTTTCTTTAAGAAAAAAAAAAAAAAAACTCTTTTTTCAAAGAATTTAGATCCATCTTGAAACCCTACAAAACCCAATCCTGCAAAAATCCCGAATTCCTCAATGACCGGACCTGTAATTGAAGGCGAACAGTCAAATTCCGTGAAGGCAATGGTTCCATCCTCACTAAGTCATCCATCACCACTACACCACCCAACAAGACAACTCTGCTTTCCCAACAAGTGTTGTCTTGAATGAATCCAACTACACCATATGGGCTCCTCTCATGTGGATGCGCATTGGAACACGAGAGAAGGTTGGTTATCTGATCAGAGTGAAGGCTGAACCCGCTATGAATTCTGCAGAGTATGAAGCTTGGGCCACAAACAATGAAAAGGTGAAAGTTTGGCTCATTAACTCCATGGAGTCCTCTCTTATAAACCGATATATTTGTCTTCTTACTACAAAAGATATTTGGAAATCTGTAGAGAAAACCTTTAATGATGATTATGATGAAACTCGGATCTTTAATTTGAATTGAACAAGAAGTGTTTTGAAGCAAAGTAGAATGGACAACCCATTCCTACTTACTACAATGAGTTAGTGGCGATGTTCCAGAAGATCGATCAAAGGGTGGCCTCTCAGAATGATGATGTTGCAGCTGTAGTTCATGAGACTTCAGCGATGTCCAGGATGTGTGTTCACATGTTTTTGAGTGGACTTGACCCAGAGTATGATCAGGTGCGTGATGAAATCCTACTCAAGGAACCTAAATTTTCCTTGGAGTAGAGCTATGCTTACATTCGCAAGGTGCAATCAAAGGAACATGCTATAAGGGATTCGGTGCCTACCGAATCTTCTGTTATGGCTGTTCAACGTAAACCGGGTCCTTCCCCTGGCTTCTCAGGTCCTTCTCTACACCGTCCACTAAGTAAACCAAATCCATATACAAACAAAAAATGCATTATCTATGGGGAATTAGGTCATAGCAAGGAGCGGTGCTATGAAGTGATTGGTTACCCTCATTGGTGGGACTTCACCAAGAAACCGTGAAAGAATATAGGCAAGGCCGCAGTTGCTACTACAGAGGAAGAGCATCTAGACAATGTCTCCGATAATGTAGCGCGATCAGGTATGAAGGGTAAGGTTACTTTAAATAATACATGGATAATTGATACAGGTGCATCTGATCATATGACCAATGACCTAATCTTGTGAAAACCCTTAGACTTTCCCTTGAAAATGTTGTCTCTACTGCTGATGGTACTCCAACTTCGGTCACCGGAGAAGGTTTTATTACTTTATCTGATACCTTAACCCTTGAATCTATCTAGTTGTTCCATCACTAGCTTATAATCTCCTATTTGTTGGAAAATTATTTTAGCTCTTGCATGTATTGTGACCTTCTATCCGTCTTTCTGTGTGTTTTAGGACATTCTGACTCGGCGGATTCTTGGTTATGGTGTTAGAAGGAGAAAATTGTACTACCTGGATCTGACAGAGACTTGAGAGAACCAGAAGCATCTTTTGGGGAAAGCTAATTAGATCAACGGGGTAGAGAATGCGAAGGAAGTTGTATGGTTATGGCATCACCGTTTAGGCCATCTATGTTTTAATTATCTTAAGAAGCTGCAACCTTATTTGTTTTCGGTTGTCAGTGATTTGGATTTCCATTGTGACATTTGTGAACTGGCCAAGAGCCACCGTATTTCATATTCACCAAGTCTTAATAAAAGCCTTGTTCCTTTTATGAAAATTCACTCCGCTGTCTGGGGTCCTGCGAAAATTCCTTTTCTTTTTGGAGCTCAGTATTATGTAACGTTTATTGATTATTGCACTCGCATGATGTGGGTGTCATTACTGAAGAATAAGAGTGATGTATTTGGGATGTTTACCGAATTTCACAAAATGGTAGCAACTCAGTATCAACAATCCATCAGAGTGTTTCAGTCTCACAATGGTGGAGAGTTTGTGAATGGCCCCCCATATGGAATTCGTCATCAAACCTCCAATTCTTATACTTCTCAACAGAATGGTTTTACAGAATAGAAGAACAGGCAGTTGATAGAGTTGTTCATGCTTCCTTGTTTGACATGAATGTACCGCGGTCCTATTGGGGAGAAGCAGTGAAATCAGCAGCATATCTCATCAACCGTACTCCTTCACAGGTAATTGAGTTTCAGAATCCTCATCAGAAGCATCATAAACTTTTGACCATCCCCTCTATGCCTAATTTGGAGCCTCGAGCATTTGGGTGCACAGCTTATGCCCATATATTAAAGTCACAACGGAGCAAACTTGATCCTCATGCAAAGAAGTGTATTTTTATGGGTAATGCAGAGTTTCAGAAGGGCTACAGTTGTTATGACCCACTCACCAACACAATACATATATATCTTGTTGTCTCATTCCGTGAATCTGAGCCATATTACTCAGGGGGGAGCTTTTCGATCTTCCCTTCAGGGGGGGGGGGGGGGGGGGAAGGTTGTGAAGGGAATCCTCGTTCTATTGTTGATTTTGATGTTTTTGAAGACTTTGAAAATTTGGAGGAACAATTTGAAGGTAGAAATTATGAAACAGACAAAAACGATTGATCGTTTGAACCTGACGATCGATCGTTTTTAGAGACAGAAGCTCCCAGTGGACAAAACAATCGATCGTTCAGCCCTAGCAATCGATCGCTTCAACAGGCAGAAATTTTCAATAGCCAAACGATCGATTGTTTTCTGAGACGAATTTTTTGGATAGTTTGGATCAAAATCAAGACGTATCTGAAGCTCATACACAAGATATTCCCCCTTCTACATCACCAACTGAAGATCCCGCTCAGAATGATCCACCTCAGGTACCCCTAAACTTTAATGAGTCTTCTGGGTTAGAAAGTGACGAACCTAGGAAATCACAAAGGGTTACCAAGGGAATTCCTAAGAAACAATATGACCTAGATATCAAAACCAAAGCTAAATACCCTATAGCTAACTTTATGTCTAACCATAGGATTTCTGGGTCACATGCACTTGTTGTTGATCAATTATCTACTGTATCTATTCCTAGTAACCTGCAGGATGCATTGACTGATCCAAAATGGACAAAGGCGATGAATGAAGAATTGGAAGCTCTTCAGAGGAATGCAACATTGGAGCTAGTACCTATGCTGGTTGGAAAGAAGACTAGAGGATGTCATTGGGTGTTTAATGTGAAGCTTAATGTCGATGGAACTATTGATAGATACAAGGCGAGGTTGGTTGCCAAGGGATATACATAATGCTATGGGATTGATTATGAGGAAACTTTTGCACCTGTACGTGACAAAGATCAATACTGTCTGGATTCTAATCTCACTTACTGCAAACAAAGATTGGCCCGGGCACCAGTTTGATGTGAAGAATGCATTTCTTAATGGGAATTTGGAGGAAGAAGTGTACATGGATGTGCCCCCAAGTGTTAAGAATTACCCAAGTGATGTTGGCAAGGTGTGTAAATTGAAGAAGTCTTTGTATGGATTGAAGAAGTCTTTGTATGGCCTGAAGCAGTCTCCAAGAGCTTGGTTTGGAAGATTTTCAAAGTCCATGAGAGCCTTTAGATACAGACAGAGCAATTCTGACCATACCTTGTTTATCAAACGCAAGAATAGTAAGATTACAGCTCTTATTGTGTATGTTGATGACATGATTGTTAAAGGGTTGATCCGAAAGAGATGAATGAATTGCAAAAGTATCTGTCAAACGAGTTTGAAATGAAGGATCTGGGACAACTGAAGTATTTTTTGGGTATTGAAGTTGCTAGGCTAGGTCTAAGAAGGGGATTCCACTTTGACAGAGAAAGTATGTCCTTGATTTACTTGCTGAAACGGGGATGCTGGATTGCAGACCAATCAAGACACCCATTGAGATGAATCACAAACTTGTTATTTATCCTGATCAAGTTCCAACTGATAATGGAAGGTATCAACGTCTTGTAGGAATGTTGATTTATCTTTCACATGCTAGACCTGATATTGCTTATGCTGTGAGTGTTGTTAGCTAGTTTATGCATTATCCTAGTGAAGAGCATATGGGTGCAGTTTTTTGTATTTTGAGGTACTTGAAGATGGCGCCAAGTAAATGGTTACTATTTGAGAAAAAAGGTGAGTTGGAAGTTGTTGGGTACACAGATGCAGATTGGGCTGGTGATAAAACTGACAGACGTTCTACATCTGGGTACTTCACTTTTGTTGGAGGAAACCTTGTCACTTGGCGTAGAAAAAGCAAAAAGTCATTGCCCTATCAAGTGCAGAAGTTGAATTTTGAGGTATGGCACACGAAGTCTGTGAAATGTTGTGGATCCGTAATGTCCTGAAAGACCTGGGTTACAGGCTTAAAAGGGCTATGAATTTGCATTGTGATAATATAGCTGCCATTGAGATTGCACATAATCTAGTTCAGCATGATTGAACAAAGCATGTGGAGGTTGACCGTCATTTTATTAAATAAAATCTTGACATAAAGGTTATTCGCTTTCCATTTGTAAACTCAAAGAAGCAGTTAACTGATGTTCTTACTAAAGGAGTGTCCAGGAAGATATTTGACAACTCGATTGACAAGTTGGGCATGATAGACATTTATACACCAACTTGAGGGGAAGTGTAGAATCGCTGTAAATCTGTATATAATTAGGATTAAGATATCCTGTAATTATGGAAAGATTGTTTCCTATTAGAGTTAGACTACTTCTTTGTATTTGTATAATGGGGGTTGTGAGATGAATAGAATCATCGAATTAACCCTGAATTGAAGTATTCTTTTCTACTCATTGCATGTCTATAAAGGCCTTTTGCCATGAATGTTGAACATTGGGTGGTGATGGTGGCGGAAAGACGACTAACTTACTCCTAGACGGTGGTAGCGAGTACATCTTATAGAAGATCGAGCACGTCCCTCTCTGTAATATATACAGACATGAGCAAAGAGACTGGGAAGTCCGTAAAAGAGTACTTGAACCCCTCATGTTAGTGGAAGAAACAGAACCCCCCTGAAAGGGATTGCACAACACATTCATACGTGTAGTTTATAATTATCTGATTCGATATAATGTCTCCCTACCATTTTAATTCTTTGCAAGAAAAACATTCTATTTTATGCATGGCGAAGAGTGAAAGAGTTACGTGAAAAATGAGAAAACCAGAAGAATAGAGACCAATCTGGGAAACGAAATGAATTCCAAGGTTGCAAGATTGTATTGATAGATTGTTGAGTACAGGTATTTATACTATAGCAATTAAGTTGGAACATTACAATTTTACCCTTAACACCCTCCCTCAAGCTGATGGGAGAGCAGCTACCATCAGATTGCATTAGAAAATAGCTACAGACTTCAGCAACACAGTAATCTGTAATATTGGTTTCAACCAGGATCAATGAGTGGCAGTGATTGGCATGACTTCGGAGGATAAGAGGCCTGCCTACAACGTAGTCCAGATTTTTCTGAAGTAGATAAGAGTCGCCAAGTGCCTTGTGTTGGAAAAGCTTTAATTTCCTTAAGCAATTCTCGATGCCATTCGGAAAGATCAGAGGAAACTACAGTTGCATTATCAATATGCAAGGGAAGACTTTGAGTAGCATCCGGGACATAAGTTGGAGGCTGAAAGGTATAGGTATGCATGTACAAGCATTTTGCGGCACTGTGACCTGTCTTCATACAAGGTGTATGAAGCTATAATTTGCCGAGGAGCAGACCTTTGAGGACAAGTTCCAGCAAGGTGTCCAAATTGTTTACATATTTGACAAATTTTATCAGAACACACACTTGGAGAGTCACTAGATCTTGCTTGAGAAACTTGATTATTGTGCACAAATGGATCACTTCTCCCACCATCAGAATTGAACCTATTTCTCTGTCCATAGACACCATTATTCTTATCTTGACCACAATGATTTTGACATGAAAAAGTATCATGTGGTACAATAAGTCCTTCATCGTATTGGATACTACCATTAGGTTGAATGAATCCTGTGTTGACTTGTGACTGAACCAAACCATTATTATAAGGAGAATAACCAACATTTTGAGGTTGAACATTGAACATGTATGGTGAAGGAGAAGGACTAATGATGCAGCCATCAATACTGTCTGGATTCTAAAAAAGGTAAAATTATAAGCCCCTCGAATCATGACATCAGTTGATGAATCTACCATATCAATTAGGGTAAACTAAGAGCAACTCTAACAGCTTCGTCATACTTTGATTTTTCTCTATTGTAAGGAAAAATGAGCCTCTTTTGCTCCAACAGCCTATAACTATCCCCATTTTAGGGATAGTGAGGAAAGTGAAAACAAAATTTCCTGAATTTACAGCAATCTCAAAAATTAATATTGTGTCTGTGTACATATATAGGCCGATATTAGCTAGCTAAAGAGAGCGCTCCTCTAATTTTAAACATTGCAGACGTTTTTTGATTTCTATGTCAACTAATTTAATTATCGCAACAAATTCAGTCTTTAGGGTTGTATTTAGGAATCGATCGTTCATGCAATGAAAAAAAAAAAATCAGACAAATCCACAGTTCTTTCGTCATTTAAATTATACAAACAAGTTATTAAACAAACTTCAATTTCTCTAATTTTTTTTCAAAATGTGTCCACATGAGAATACTAGATTGACTATGAAGATTTTAGACGTGGAGGCTCAAGAGACGCACAAATATGATATAGATCATACATGTACGTATTCTTGAATGTATATATACAATTATTGTAAAGGTCTGTAGTACTGCGCGTTGCCTTCCATCCCACAGTACTGCTCAGCAATATCTACCAAGTACGTACAGGACCACGTACATGATATACATTGTCACATACCTACACTCGCAGTAAAGACCACCAAAATATATTCGCGTACACCATTAATTTATTAAGAGAACTCACTTTATCAACTGTTATATGCATCTGTTTGGCTCCAAAACCAGCTTGGGTAGCAAACAGTGTCACGCCCCTGATTTTTAACAAAAATAAAAATTGATATATATAATCCCATAATTATACATGCGTGAACGTTCAGTCATCAATACAAATACCTGGAACATCTTTCCCTTAAAACAAGTATATACTGATGCTCTGAACCAATCCAAGTTAATATACACTCGCTCCACAGAGTTATATATTACACAAATTTACGAATTAAATTGCCATCACAAAATAAAACGTAAATGCTCCTCAGAGTTTTGCTACATAACGGAAGTCATAAAAATGGCAAAGCCAACAAAATCTGCTTCCTACCCGTAATGCTGCCAGCACACCACCTCAGCTTCAGCCACGATTACTCTGACCTGCAGGATTTACCCCTACACAATTCCATTGAATAGTGCACCGGGTTGCCACACAACAAACCCGGTAAGCTTATGAAGCTCGTATGAGTAAACTCAAAACCACAAAGCAAAACACATTCTTCAGTCACCTCAACCTAACAACGATAAGCACATAACTCACAATTGGAACCATTTGTTCCAAAGTCTTCCACCACATGCTTACGTAGGTCACATCGTGACTAAATCACATGCTCAGGTTCCCAACCTAGCATCCAATTACACAAATTCCAGTCAAACAAAACCTCGTCAGGTAGTGTTTGGAAATCTCTTAGCTCACAACGGCGAGCCACACAGATCACACTCATTTCCTTCCCACCGGAAGTCCTTGTCATCATCATGACATCAAAGGTGAAAACAATAAATCACCTTCCTATCCTCACACAGAGTACAATCGTCATCACTATGACCTTAAAGATCAAGCAAAACAAATCATAGTAACCCCTGCGTGCAATTTAGTTCAGGAAGTCACAACAAAACAAGCAAAACAATTCATAGTAACCCCTGCGTGCAATTTAGTTCAGGAAGTCACATTAAGACAAGCAAAACAATTCATAGTAACCACTGCGTGCAATTTAGTTCAGGAAGTCACATTAAGACAAGCATACTAGACTCAAAATGTTGCACCGATTACGATCACCATCTGTGACCTAATCCCAATCACCATCTATGACCAAGTCTCAATCACCTACCTGGATCTGTCACCGTCCGTGACTAAATATCGATCACCATCTGTGATCCGTTACCATCTGTGACTCAATATCGATCACCATCTGTGATCCGTCACCATCTGTGACTCAATATCGATCACCATCTGTGATCCTTCACCATCTGTGACTCAATATCGATCACCATCTGTGACTCAATATCGATCACCATCTGTGATCTGTCAATATCGATCACCATCTGTGATCCGTCACTATCGATCACTCAATATCGATCACCATCTGTGATCAGTCACCATCTGTGACTCAATATCGATCATCATCTGTGATCCGTCAATATCGATCACCATCTGTGATCCGTCACCATCTATGACTCAATATCGATCACCGTCTGTGATCCTTCACCATCTGTGATCATCCAACTCATCACACAGATTCCACCAATACATATATATATATATATATATCACGCAAATATATATATACATGGTCATCCACTCAGGAATGCCACTAATACCACTATAGTCACAGTTAATCCCATAACTCCAAGACAATATGGTAATTAGGCTCATAACATATATCGTGAGATTTACTCACCTTGAATTTCCTGCTGCGTCTTCAATACAGAACAAAGCAGCCAATCACAATAGCAGTCCAAAGAATACTTCGTCAAGTACCTAAGGAAACACAACTCTAATTCAGTTAACGAATCACAATGAATAACGTTCAAAACCCTAAATCGAACCAAAATTCCCAAGGTGACGCCAATCGAGGCGAAACCACATTCGAGACCTCCCAAAGTCTCTGGAACACTTCCACGATCAATGTGTCCTAGCCGCAAGTCGATCCGATGCTTAAATCCTCAAGGACTTGAATAAATTCACTGATATGAAACGGTAAAAATCATAACAAATCCATACGAACTCCAAAATCTGCATATTATATATCAAAACGCTCGTATCGACGAGTAGAAGATATATAGTACCAGAAAAAGTTCCTTACATGGCCGGAACACCGCCAGAACGCCGCCACAGGCGGTGGCGCACCCCTGCCGGCCAAAACTCAATATTTCACAAAACTCCCAACATCAAAAAGCTTCATCTAAGCATGCTTGTGAACTTTCATAACTAGCTCGAAGTCAGAAAACAAGCCTAAGGGATCGAAAACTACCTCACAAGCTTTGGATCCTTGCTCAAACTGAGTTGAATTGATTTCCACGTAAATCGACCCAAACAAACACCAAGGATCGATCAAGGAGGCTGCTCTGAGCTCCCTAAGCTTGGCCCAAAGCCTTGCCGTCGCCGGAGCTGCGTTTTCCGGTCAGGTCGGAAAACCTACGTCTGCACCGCCTTGCTGCACCTCCTCCGCCATGAATCGTCGCTAGAGTCTGCCACAGAGACGACCGCACAAGGGAGGCGAACCGTTCTGTGCAGATTTTAAGGCCGGAGGTCGCCGGAGAATGGAGTTCCGACCGGGTCGGAATACCAAGTTCGGGTCGGGTCAGTCGAAAAACCCAGATACCGAAGGTATCAGTCGAGAGAGAAGAGAGAGAGAAAAACTGAGGGTTTCCGGAAGAGGAAACCAAATGAAAATAGTAAGTTTCCCATTCGGGAAACTTCGATTTATACCAAAGTGGAAACTTCTTCCAATGGCCATAACTTTCTCATACGAACTCCGATTCTCGTGTTCCGCATGTCCACGAACTCGTATCGACGTGCTCTACAACTTTCGTGAAGGAAGTTTTCGGAGAATCCGAACGTATCAAAAGTCAACCTTAGCAACCCCCCTAAAGTCATACTTTTCGAATAAAAATTCGTCCGAGACACTTCCGCTCCGTCCACGAGCCACGAAACCGACGATACCCACAATTTAAATTCCGAAAAATCCTCGGAAAGTAAATACGAATTTCCGGGGCATCACAAACAGTCTCTTTTTGAATGCGCGAGCGTGCCAACACCTTTCGGTGTAGTGGTCAGGGCGTCCCTTGACCTGACTTCTTGATCAAACGCTATGGACGAGGAGAGCACCAACCTCGTCACCAGGTTCTTTTCTATGCCTTTCAGAAAAGGACTTCTTGCCTTACGGGTAAGGACTTGTGGTGTGATCTCTTGTGTCACCGAGTCGATACTTAGTGTTGTAGACTAAGCAGAGCAATCACCGGGAAGTAGGAGAAAGCACGGGTTTGCTAAAGCGTGACTTTAGCTTCGCTGGGTTGCGAGGGCGTTACCCTTGCTTCGCTGGTTTCAACTAGATTGAAGGTAGGTTTGCTCTGGAGAGACTTTGATAATCGTTGAGATTGATTTGAGAGTTGTGTGTTGTTGTGTCCTTGAACCCCGGTATTTATATCTAGGGTTTCGACTGTTCCTTACCATAGAAGGATTATTGACTGAAGATTCCTAATTGGTCTCTGCTACTCGATTCCTATAAGGGCTCGTTTTCCTTATAGATTTCGGAATGGGCGAAGCTGTAACCCAAACCCAAGTAGACTTAATTTTGGGCCGCAAGTATCGGCCCGCTACGTTGAACCCCCTTAAGGGATCTTGCCAAAAATTCTTTTGGGCTCAAACAACATCTAGCTAGTGTGTTTCTAGTGTTGCAGTGGTGATAAACGGAGAATGGAAGAGCTCTATCGATAACTGGTCATCACATGCATTCTCTTAGGAGAGATGGCTTAATTTGCTCTACACTTATAATTTTTTCTTAGTTGTAATCATTTTTTGATAAATATTGACTACGATTTTCAGCCTGATGTTGTCTTTCAAAAGAATTTAAATTTAAAAAGCAAACGATTTGAATCATGTTGTCTTTATGCATATCATGTGTCATATTTCTTTCCAAATAGTCCCCATATATTATCTTATCATGCATAATATCGGAATAGATTCCACTCAGGTGTGAATATTTAATGACCACACATTCTCTATGTCACCTAATATAAATTATCCATGCATGCGACTTCAAAATTTTCCACATATGTGAGAGCGTGAGAGCGTGAGAAAATGTGGAGTGTTATTCTCCCACATTAAAATTTAAGGACCTTGAAATGGACAAACACACACACACAAAAGCGATACGTGTAACTGAATCTTCCACACAATAATACAGAACTCATGAATATTACTGATCATGCATCTTCTGAATTCAGAAAAGCTGAAAGGCATTGAGATCCACATGATCTACATTACTCGGTTGAAATGGTCCGTGATGGTTCGCCTTCCAATATTCCGACCTTAATAAAGCATCCTCCAAGAATATCCAATCTTGATCAAGCTCATCGGTTCCCTGTTCAACTGGGAAATAATCAAGAGGGCTGAATCCTCCTTCTCCATCCGCCGCCGCCACATCTGTGCTTTTCAACTCGTTGGATAAGTACATGTCAAAATCCATAACAAAAGTAGCAGACGAGTTCGGCAGCTCTTGATGGTGAAGATCAGCCACTACTGAAGAAGAAGAGGATATTGCCTTTTCAATTTCATGATGATGGGAGTTGTCTATGGTACTGTTATCATCAAGAGCAATAGTAGATGGGATAACTAGGTCCTTCATGAGCTCAAATGCTTTTGTTCGAATGGCCTTGTTTTGATCTTCCGTGTAAATTATATCCTCAGCTTCTTTTAATTTCTTGCTAGGATATTCATCATGCTGATGATGATGATGATGATCATGAGCCTCAATGTCATTGTGTGGAGCTTGCTGTAATAACCTCTTGCTCAAATTAGTATTCCAATGATTCTTTATTTCATTGTCTGTTCGTCCACTCGTCCAGGCAATCTTCCGGCTACAAGGGTCCACCTAATTCAATCAATGTATACACCTATCATAAACGTCTTAACCAATACAGTACTGTAAAATATATTATATTCGTACTTATAATATATATTATGTAGTATAGCTAGCTAGGTTTCGAGAGATTGAAGAATAAGAAGAAATAGAGAGAGATGCAGAAGTGAAAAAGAGGACTACGTACTGTACCTCGATATACAAAAATACATATATATATATTCTCATATTCTGTATTATAAATATGTATGTACACCTAATACGACCAAGTCCTAACACATATATACCTGTTTCCAAGAAGATTGTGTAGTCTAAAAATGAGTTCATCTTCATCGGCAGAAATGTTTCCTCTCTTGATATCCGGCCTAAGATAATTCAGCCATCGCAGTCTGCAGCTCTTTCCGCACCGGTTTAACCCTGCATAACATACAGATCGAAACTGTTAAATGTTTATTAGGTTACTGATGGATCGATCTCAACTATACGTATGCATTTATATTATCACCAGCTCTCTGAGGAATGTCTCTCCATTTGCCTTGTCCATGTGTTTCTACGTAGTGAACGAGGACTTCATCTTCCTCAACAGACCATGCTTCCTTTTTTACCCCTTGTTTGTTACAGCAGGGTTTTCTTCCCATCTCTATCTCTCTCTGGTTCTCTCTTATTTCTTGTTACGTAGTACGTCGAGTAGAAACTTCCATCAAACACACTGTAATTAAGATGAATGTTGAAGTCGAAAGTAGATGTGCAAGCTGCAGAGACATAAATATATCTATATATATATATATATATATAGAGGCCCGATCAAGGGCGGACGTCCGCACATACAGATCCTATCCAGAGCGGAGCTCCGCTTTGAAAATTAACGTGTGAAGTTCGAGTTTTCGGTCACTTTTCGGTCGCAGATCCACATCTCGACCGTTCAGTTTTTAGATACTAGTGTACGTATAGATCGTCTCTGCAAATTTTCAGCCAAAATGATGATCGTTAAGACATTGATAAGTGCCTTAAAGCTAGTACGGTTTAGGTTGACAGATTCAGTCCGTCCATTGGTTTAAACGAGTTAGATGCCTTAATGATCATCAATTTGGCTGAAAATTTGCAGAGATGATCTATACAGAAGTACCTAAAAACTGAACGGTCGAGATGTGGATATGCGACCGAAAAGTGATCGAAAACTCGAACTTCACACTTTAATTTCAAAGCGGAGCTCCGCTCTAGATTGGATATATATATATATATATATAGCATAACACATACTTTATTGTGCATTATGCTTATTGCACTGTTTGATCGAAGGCCACACGCAGCTAGCAATATCCGCTACAGAACCACTAAAATCTCTACAAAATACGTGCTTGACTGTTCTTCTTTTTTCTCTTTCTATTTTCGAAACGTAAAGAGAAATGTCCTTTAACAAAACAAACGGAAAATTAATTCTTGAGGTAGGATTGAATTAGTAGAAAGAAATGTTCGACACGTACAAGTTGATATGTTTGTTGAGAATATATACATCCCACATGGGAAAAATTGGACATTGCCTATGGGTTTATAAGGGTTTGGGCCACTCCATCCATCGCCAATTGGTTTTGGATGTGAACCCCAGATTACTTTATCAATGTTTATGATGAAAATTATAACAGCTTGTCCATGTCGGAACCCATTTATTCTTGGCTTTGACGAAAAAGATATAGTCATCATAGCCCTCCACAGAGGAGGTGGAGAATTGTCGGAAGAAAAATCCCATATGAACCATGTGATTATATGGTTGGATGGTAATGCCAAGAGAACATAATTGAAGTGTGGTTGGAACAAAAAGGTCGGTAATAAAATTTGGTAAAATATCTTTCCATAAAAAGTTTGCTTTCATTACTTGTTGTATCTTCTGAATCTTAGGGGACGGACTCTTCTGAAATGTTGACACGTTCTTCTTTCTGCTCAAGCTAAGGTCCTTCCCATCAAATTAATCCAGGAGATAAGATGTATATGTGAACCACTTATATTGTGTGACTTAAATAAGTAACGTGCTCATTGTTGTCTCAAAACGCTAGCCTTCAGTTGTATATAACCGTTGAATAGTAACGTACACATTGTTGTCCTGACAAGCTAGCTAGCTAGCTTTTAGCTATATATGAATGTCGAATGTTCGACAGGTGGGTATGGTGACAAAGAGGATGACTAACTAGAAATTGTGATCAAGCCTTACGCAGTTGCATCACGACCCTTTTTTGTAATATCTGCAGACAATTGCAAAGAGAGGGATTGACTTAGACGCAGAGATCAGTCGACCCCTCGTGTTAATGGAAGAAATAGAACCACTAATCGACCACTAGCTAGCGTGAAAAAGCCCGTAAAGGGATTGTAGAGAACATTCAAAATTTCATATATACGTGCATAATAATTTTCATTCAATTTTGTCCATCCCTACAATTTTCATTCTCTGCAGGCAAAGAATAGTTCCCCATATGTAGAAGTTTCTGATATAATTATGATTCAGGAATGAATGCAAAATGAAATAACCTCACAATGTGATAGTTCATAGTTGATAATCTGATATACACTGACAAAGCGCAACACCCAAAACAAATTCCAGCAACCAAATTTCAAACTCAAACCCTGTACATTACATCCGATAATTAAAACCTTATTTCAAAACATAGTTAATAGTATGAATTACCGGAATCAGATAATGTATCTCCAGACACTTGCAGGGACGGAACCACATAATCAAGAACAATCACGCTATCCAAATACTCCCTAACCTTGTCCTTCTCCACCTCCTCCATCTCCTGCTTCGAATCCACCTCCTCCATCTCGCTCACTCCCTTAAAAACCGCCACCGACGCGATCGAATACCCTCTGGCCCTCCCCGGCGAGAAGTTCTCTCCGACGCTAATCTGCCCCGCCTCTCCCAACTTCCCCTTAATTCCTCTAATCACCTCCAAAACCTCACCTTTAGCCGCCTCCCCCAACTCCTCCTTCAACTTCAAAACCGCGACCCGGATCGCGGACCCGGGGGACAAGGCCACAGTGCCCGTCAGCCCATCCGCGACCCAGTCAACGGCCATGATGTCATCAACGATAGGGAGGCCTAAATCCTTGACGACGCTGATGTGGCCCGGGTGGACGGTATAGGCGGCGAGGTCGTCTTTTGTCTTGTAGCGGCTGTGGAGGAGGTGGGTGAAGGCGAAAGGGGAGGATCGGGTGCGGAGGAGGGGACCGGCGGTGAGGTGGAGAGTAAGATCAAGCGAGCTCAGGCCGTTGAGGCCGTTGACCCATGCGTTGACCTTGGAGGGGTCGGCGTTGTCTCTGACCTTGAAGAGGACGATGTGCTCGACGACGGTTTGGGCGGCCGGCGATGACGACATCCTGATGAAATAGTGCGATGGGGTTTGGGAGGTGAGAGAGAGTGCGCGAGAAATGAAATGGGGTTGGAATAGGTTTATAGTGATCTGCGTTTACTGATAGTGATGGCGGGAAGCTCCGGTACTAAATTGGGGCCAATTTTTTTTTTTTTTTTGGCGGACCCCTCATGCCAATTTGAACTTCATGAAAACCACATATACAAGAGGGAGAAAGACTTGCGTGGGGCACCCGCACCACGTGGCAATGCGGCAGACCAATCACTGCCTAGCAGGGGAGTCTTTTGGGTATTGTACATTTAAGGAGCAGGGGCATTTTTGGAAAAGAAAAAAAAAATCTTTGTTCTGATTGGGTGGCCCTAATGCCACGTGGTGGGGAAACCCCCACCTAAGAATTTCTCTACAAGAGGTCGGTGTATGTATAGGCTCATTCTAGAGAGGACAATGGAAAATGTAATTTTTGAAGACGTCCACCCAATACCGTGTAAATCAAGAGACAGGGTTGTCATTGTTTTAGGTTCGTCTCAAAAATCATTCATGAGAAAAGCCAAATTGAAACCATTTAACCATTTGGTTGGCATCTCAGGTTTATCCGATTACAGAGGTCACCTGTTGGAAACCACCTCCCTACTCTATGAATCAACTCTCCATATTCTTGGTCCCTTGCCCAGCGGGGGCTTCATTATGAAGGGCTTCCTGTTATGTTTACAGGGCGAAATGGGCCCTTAGATTTGGGATCAAAACACAATCCTTTGGTCATACAGCAAGAAATGCGTTGCAAAAGTCTGATATATGGGTAATGATCCGTGGCCTAATAATTTTATTCGGTTTGGGGTTGCAGCATATGCAGCGGATGGATGAAGCGCACAGTGCAACAAACTAAAATACACTAAATAGCTTATAGCTTTAGGGCTAGAACCCCAAAAGTAACGAACTGTCTATATCTTTTAAAGCCTAAAAAAGTCAGTTTACCTTTTAGCCTCTAGAGAGTAGAGACTAGAGGTGCATATGCCCTGCTCTTGCATCATCCTGTATCTTTACCTGCTCTTACATCACAAACCAAGAAAGTAATTGAAGAAAGGTTGACTTGAAAAATTGGGAAACACAAATGCATGGGATGAAATTATGAATGCAATTGAAAGTCTAGACATGCATGATGCATGATGCATCAAGCATCAATCATAATATGTGATAGTCTGATAGGTCAATAGTTGATACAGAGAGTGTTGAGAACGCCCAACACCTGAAACCAAATTCCAGCAGCCAATTTTTGGTAAACACCTTATTTCACCAAAACCACACAACATTATTTAGAGGACGGACAATGTGAAATTACCCAAATCCGATAGTTTTCACTTTTCAGAGACTTGCAGATTGGGGCGATGGAACAACATAGTCAAGAACAATGACGCTGTCCAAGTACTCCCTAACTTTGTCCTTCTCCAGCTTCGCCAGCTCCTCCTTCGAATCCACGGCCTCCATCTCGCTCACTCCCTCGAAGAAAACCGCCACTGAAGCAATCGAATACCCTTTAGCCCTTGCCGGCGAGAAGTTCTCTCCCACACTAATCTGCCCCACCTCTCCGAACTTCCCCTTAATCCCTTTAATCACCTCCAAAATCTCACCTTTCGCCGCCTCCCCCAGCTCCTCCTTCAACTTCAAAAACGTGACCCGGATCGCGGACCCCGGCGAAGGACCCACCGGGCCCGTCAACCCATCCGCGACCCAGTCAACGGCCATGACGTCATCGCAGATCGGGAGAACGGACTCCTTGACGACGCTGAGGTGGCCCGGGTGGACGGTATAGGCGGCGAGGTCGTCTTTGGTCTTGTAGCGGCTGTGGAGGAGGTGGGTGAAGGCGAAGGGGGAGGATCGGGTGCGGAGGAGGGGACCGGCGGTGAGGTGGAGGGTGAGATCGAGGGAGGTCAGGCCGTTGAGGCCGTTGACCATGGAGTTGACCTTGGAGGGGTCGGTGTCGTCTTTGACCTTGAAGAGGACGATGTGCTCGACGACGGAGGATGACGACATGGTGACGGTGGCGAAATTGGAGATGCGGGTTTTGGGGAAAGAGAGGAAGTGGTGGTGTTTGGGATGTGAGAGGGAGCGAGAGAATGGAAGGGGGTTTAACTTTAAGAAGGAGCGAGTGGCCTTGAGACACACAGTCGCCGTCATATCCGGAGGAGAATGCAATCGGAGTGGGTGAGTTAGTGATCTGTGTTTACTTTGATCTTTGATAGTGATGTGAGGGCAGCTCCGGTTCTAGATTGGGCCCGTTTACAATTCTATCTTTGAACTAACTCGGGCCCAAGTTAATTTTATTAGCAGATGATAGTACTGGACCTGTTTAAAGTTGGAGATGCAAGTTTACCCTTGTTTTTTTTTTTTTTTTTTTTTTTTTACAGAAAATGAGCCCAATTCCCTGGTTTTCCAAAAATATCGAAAATTCTTCTACACACGGCGGTGTAAGTCCACAAACACCAACTATGTAATCTCAGCCGTCTATATGTGGGGTCCGTTATTTATCACTCAAAATCATTCAATCTCAGCGGTGCGTGTATCTTCACGCCGTGTACCGAAGACTCTCTGAAAAACTATATATGGATGCAAGTTATTTTGTGTTTTGATGCTGGAAAAGAGTCTAGGGTTGAAGAAAAAATTGGTATGCTGGAAATGGCACACATTAATTGTCACATTTGTCATCTTAAAGAAAGGAAATGTCGCAATTATATACGAAAAAAAATTGTGGAAGTTGAGGCACTGGAATTCAAAACCAAAGCCCGAATATGGCTGATCTCTGTGTCTCGTTGGTGTAAAGACATGGATCCAACACTCCTCTTATAAGTTATAACTATCTCTGTTTGAGTGAGTGAGATTTTGGGACACATATTGTATGAGTTTTCGCATGCCTCTTGATTTTGTGTCTATATCTACTATTTTGTTATTTAATTTGAGGAGCTGTGCCCAAATCTAATCAAATGTTTTCAATCCATCTCATTTTATCGATTTATCGAGATTAAATTTGTAACATTTTGCTGAAAATTCTATCATTGCTAATAAGCTCTTGCTCGATCATGCTGTGTTCAAAGCATAAAAATTTAACAATGGATCAAAGTTTACAAGTCCAATAATAATCACATTCCTCTATGATATTTAGGATCACTTCATCCAACAGCCAATGTTCAGAAATTTATGCTTACAACGGCACAACGCAATGAAGATTGCAACCTCTTTATTACATTTTGCATATGAATGTTTATGAAACGATGCATGGAAATTCTGTTACATTTGTAGATTGAACAATGGTTTATGTGGAAGCTGCTAGCAGCTGCTTCACCTTTTCAATGTATTCAGCAATCGCTTCTTCTTGGCTCTTTCCTGAGTAACATTCACATACAATAAGTTGATAACAGTACTAACAAGAGATAGATGCACTATATTCTGAAAAATAATTCAATGATAAATTATAGTTAGTGTTATGTTATTTGTATTAGCTAGCTAGGTACCTTCAACTGCTTTCCAAGCATCCCATTTGGCCCTCTCAGTTGGGCTAAAGAACCCAGGTCGATCTGCATCACCAACATAAGGATTAAGGTTTGTGGGTAAATTATGCAAAGTAAACTTATTAAGGGGTTTACGACTACTAACTAGTATTTACGGAGCCGATGGTTGCTTGCTTGTATAGGCCGTAGAGTACTAGTTTATCTGCATCCTTTGTTGTTGAGGGCAGAGACTTGGCCTTCTCTGCATACTCTTTAAATTCCTCCTAAATTAGGACCATGCAAATAACACATCAATTAGTTGACTTGTATTCAGGAAGAGAGAGAGAGAGAGAGAGACGAAGTGGTGTTAGCTCAGTGATTATAGCACCCACTACCTAGGATCCAGGTTCTGGGTTCGAGTCACTATGAGAGTAGGAGTGAAATCTTTTGATCCTCTTTGAATATATAAAGAAAACAAAAAAAAGGAAGAGAGAGAGAGAGAGAGAGAGAGTGAACCTGAAGAGCCTGAGCCATTGTAGAATGATAGAGATTAATGCTGGCAATGAAGGAGGTTAAGTAGTGTGAATGAATGGTTGTTATGAGTTGTGGGTCTTTGATCTTGGTGGTGGGCGAGATTGACAAAGAAGTTTTTGTATACATATACACGTCTTGATGATTACAATGAATCTACATAATAACATGGGGCATATGGAGTACGTAGCTAGCTAGCTCCACTGCTCCAGTGGTACAAATTACAGAGGCACCAAAACATTGATTGGACTAACCGAGGAACGAGTACTTCTGGTCCACCACAATATTTAGGTAGCTTCATACAAATATAATTGTCAGGGTCATTATTTCCCCTCTGCCTTGTTTCTTCTGAGACAAGGTACATATTGCCACTATATACTGGGTGCACACATACGATAGGATTTCATATTGCGACTGCACATTACTGGTTACTGGCTTAGTGCTTACCCGATATGTAGGGACGTTATGTTGTAGCGAAAGTTTTACAACGTTTAAGAATGGATTAGTTGGTAACTATAATTCTCCATATAATGGGTCAAAAAACTTTCCGTTGTATGGTTTTAGAACTCGGGAGGGAAAAGGAAAAAAGAGTCACATAACAAATAATACTATTGATCATGGTGTTGTAGGGTACATAAGGCCTAATAAGGATAAAAGGTTTTGGGCATGCACAGTGAGCAGACAACTATATCTCACCAATTTAAAGAATGAGAGGAGAGGACGGCCGATAAGACAGGACCATATATATCTATCCGTAGCGGTAGGGACAAGAGTTACTTCAGAATTAGAATATCATGCATGAGATAAATATTTCTCTCTGTTCCATAAATTGCTTGCTTGCATACGCATGGGACTGATCGTCATTCTCCATGCATCTTCTGATTATCGAACTCCAAACACTCCTCCCTATCCAAACAATCTACTTAGCTCCACCTCGGCCTCAAGAATGTACTCTGATCTTCCAAATTCACGTCGCTATCCAAATTTGAATGCAAGTTCCACCTTGACATATCACGCGAGATTCTTTATTAATTTTCGAGTGTTGTTAGTCTTGCTAGACCTTTATCACAAATGCTCAACATTATAAAAATTCAGCTAACGTCCTCAAACTATGCTGCCAATGTCAATTTGATACCCGAACTCTCAAAAGTATCAATGTGATACCCAAAGACCTAAATTGGCATCAACGTGATACTTCCGTCCAAAATTTCTGACAGCGCCGTTTGTTTGCTGACGTGGCAAGCAAGTGGGTTGAAAAAAATATGAAATGACCTATTTACCCTTTTTTTGTTAATTCATTTTTTTTCCTTTTCTTTTCATTTCTTTTTCTTCCTTCTTCTTCTATGCTTCTTCTTCTGGGATCTTCTTCTTCTTCTTAGGGTTTCGCGGCGCCAAGGGGCTGAAGCTCCCAATCAAACCGGTTGAAGAACCTGCTGGTGCCGAGGATCAACGATCTGTCCGCGTAAATTGGGGCCGCCGAGTTGTTGAGCGAGACAAGGCAGTCAGCCGGAAGGTACTTTCAGAGAGTGGCCGTCGAGCATGGTAGCGATATTGGCGCCGAACGGGAGGGACTTGAGTGATCGGACAGGGAAAGCGATGGGAGGAGGTGGTTGGTGGAGCTGGGTTCGCCGGAATTTGGTGTGCAGCAAACCGGTGCCTTCTCTTGAATGCGTTTCTTTTCTTCGGCTTGGGTTTTGTTGGGCTGTTCGATTTTTCCTCAAATTGCAGGCAAAAAGTTAAGGGTGCAACGTCTCTCTCTCTCTCTCTCTTTTTCTGCAAATTTGGGCTGGTTTTGCAATCAGTACTAGTTTATGGGGTCTGAATTGTTGTTTTTGTTGTAGTATTGTAGATACCCAATTTGGCTCAAATTTTTCTAATTGGGTTTTATGAGGAGCGTGAGTTTGCACTCTATGTTTCTTCGATTTCCAATGAGCTTAGAGTGCCGGTGAGGTACTTGAAAGAGGATAAACCACATGGCTCAGCTGGTGGTATTTATTACTTCAGAGATTTGATCATGGAAGACGGCCCGGTATCACTTCTCTGCTTAGTTTTTCTTGGATTCTAGTCTTGTATGTGTAATAATGTTGTGCTTACATGTATGTTGTGTTTGTGTTTGTTTGGCAGTCGCATATCTTTTTGCTGAATTGTGATGTATGCTGCAGTTTTCCACTTCCAGATATGCTTGGTATGTTTTTTTTTCCGTATTATGTTGGTTTGTAAGGAATTATTGTTGGTTAGATTTTGAATGGGGACTTGAAGGAGTAATTGATAATGCTGCTTGCGAATGTTGTTTGGTTTTGCAGAGGCTCATATAAAATACGGTGGAATGGGTACAATGCTAGTAATCAAGGTTGGTGTCTTGATAAGCTACTTTCTATCCCTATTGATGAATATCTTCTATTTTGCCTTTTGGTGATATTCTTATTCATTTTTTTTTTGCTGTATCTGCAGGTTTCTGCGGAATCTGCCAACGAGTTTGGTGAGTTGGTTGCTGATCCAGTCACCAAAGAACTGTTGCATTACACTGAGAAACCAGAGACTTTTGTATGTGCATGGTGCAGTTAGTGTACTGATGCGATACTATGTAGTCAAAAAGTTAAGGGTGCCACAGGAGTGTGAGGGAGATGGATTTGTGGCAGGAACTGGAGAGGATCTCGGCGGCGTTAGTGATGGTTTGGGCGGAGGAGAAGTAGAGGAGAGAGAAGAAGAAGAAGAAGAAGAGTGAGGTTGAAGAAGAAGAAGAAGAAGAAGCTATTTTTCTTTGATCTCTAGGGAGAGAGTCACCATCGTCATTGGAGTGGTCTTGGGCTAGAAGAAAATCCCGGACGATGAAGAAAAAGAAGAAGAAATGAAAAGAAAAGAAAAATAAATTGACAAAAAAGGGTAAAAAGTCGATTTTGCCCTTCTTCTTTTCTGCCACGTATTTGCCACGTCAGCAAACAGACGGCACAGTCAGAAATTTTGGACGGAAGTATCACATTGATAGCAATTTAGGTCTTTGGGTATCACATTGATACTTTTGAGAGTTCGGGTATCAAATTGGCCTTGACAACATAGTTTGGGGACGTTAGCTGAATTTTTCTCTATTATTTATGTAACCATTTTTTTTTTTTGGTCAGAATTTATGTAACCATGTTAAACACAGTTCAATTCACATCACTGTACTTTAATATTTCTTTTGGTTATCGGAAATGAGAATTTTTTTCTTTGTCTTTCTCATGTGTTATAAATTAAGATTCTCATAAATTTTCATTTTCAGTGTTTGGAAACACTTTAGAACTTATAGAGAAAATTTGTTAGGAAATTCTTAATGCAATAAAATAATGAGAAGTGGGTAACTAATGCAAGGAAATAGCGAGAGAAAATGAGTCTCTTACGATTATGGGATGATTCACTTTTTTCTATTTTTCCCATCATCCGGAAAACTTGTTTCAATTATTGTACTTATCAAATACTTTACTTCCCAAACTTATAATCTGTGAACCAAATCAGGCTTTAAAAACCAGTAATAGAGCTTTTATGATCAATAGCCTTAATCAAACAATGATCGACGACGACTCTATGTTCTGACTGTGTAATTGGATCTTACCTAAGCCACTTTCTTCAATATACCAATACAAAGGAAGTCATCCTAAGAATTTCGTCACTTCGTACATTATGTATGGGTGTGTTAAAAGTTTACGTCGTAATTGGATGACAACCTGAACAGCCTGGTAAGGGTCAAATCAAACTGATATGAAATTTCAGTATATGCTTTGGCCTATGAGATCGAATATCTTAGAAAATAAATAAAAGAATCTATCACCCATTGAAAGAGAGAGATCAAGGAAGAAGAAGAATATTATAAAGCCCCGCGTGTTTAGTGGAAACTGAAACTGAGTGAAACATTTGCCTCCAGATTGTCTCCTATTTAGAAAACCAATCCTGGAGATTACAGATAATCATTGAAATCATTGGGGATTTAAAAACCCTACTAAACTCTGATCTCCAGTATTAAACAAAACCATCCACAACCCATAAACAAGATGACCGTAGAGGATGAGTGTGCCTATATTACACGGACGAGTAATGAAGCATTCCCTCTCATGTTTTTTGTTTTTTTAGAGCAACTCCAACAGCTTCTTTATAATTTTTGTATTATAGGGAAGCAAAAGTCAAAGCTTTAAGCAATTTTTCTTCTTCAACTCCAACAGATTCCCTAGTTTACAGCAATCTCTAAAATCTCCAAATTCTTCCTTAAAATTTTAAAGATTGCTGTAAATTTAGGGAATTTTGTTTTCTCTCTCCTCACTTTTCCTAAAATGGAGAAAGTTATAGGGAATCTGTTGGAGCAAAAGAGGCTCATTTTTCCTTAAAATAGAGAAAAACTAAAATATGGGGAAGCTGTTGGAGTTGCTATAAGAAAATATTTTAAGGGAAAAATATTGTTTACTCCCTAAACTTTCAGGGAAAAAACAGTTTAGTTTCTCCCTAACCACTGCAAGTGGCCTAGTGGTTCTTGTCTAGTTGGGTGTGCTCTCCAACCTAGGTTCGAACCCCGAAGCTGTTAAAGTGGTCAGGCATTGTGCTGCAATGCACAGTTGGAGCATTTCACATGCGCCGAAGGGGTTTATCTTGAGTCTAGGAAGCCTTTGGGTTCCCCTTAACAAAGTAAAAAAAAAAGTTTAGTCTCTCCATTTTTAATTTCACACGTTTACTCCCTCATCTCTCAATTTTAGATCAATTGGTCAATTCCGTTACTCTCCGTTAAAAAGCTCCCTTAATTAGATGACATGGCAATCCATACCCCATTAAAATGTCTATTATACCCTCAGTTTTTTTTTTTTTAATTTATTCTTTCTCTTTTATTTTATTTTATTAATTTTTTTCTTCTGTTTATCTCTTCTCCCCTCCATCCTCATGCCACCGCCACCTCCACGGTCTCCACCACCACCACCATCCATGCCAGAAGTTGCTGCGACACTCTTTCACCGCCACTATCACCCACACTTCCTTTACCCCCCCCCCCCCCTTCTTACTTTTCTCTCTTTCTACCAAAACCCATATATAAACTCTCGTAATCCATCCCCATATATAGCTCTCTCCAATCTCCATCTCCGACCTCCCTCAATTGGCAACACACAATACACAAAACAAAATTAGCAGCAGGAAACTCAGTTCAAAACTGAATTGGATCAGCCCCAAAATCCAAAACCGAATTGGATCAGCCCCGAAATCCAAACCTGTCCTCGCCTTCACCGGCAAGGTCAAGGACTACGGCACCGGCCTCAAGCTGCAAATTGGGAAGCAAAACGCCACCGTCTTTCCAGACCCTATCTGAGCACAAGCCAACCAGTCCCAGTTGGCCATGGCTATCGGAATTGCATGGCGCTCAACCAGAGGGGAGATCAACTCGTCCGCCGCCGTCGGAAAACATGTAGCAAGAGAAATGGAGGATAGAGGTTTAAGAAGAGAGTGAGGAAGTGAGGAAGATTGAGTCGGTGAAGAAGGAGACAGAGGAGATTGAGTTGGCTCCGACGACGTACCGGATTTTGATCAAAGGGTTGGTGGACAATTGCAAGATGGAGAGGGCGGTGGAGCTGAAAGATCGAGGAGATGGTTGATGTGAAGGGTTTTAAGCCGGACCCGGTTGTATATCATTATCTGATGGTGGGGTGTGTGAGGAATTCAGATTCGGATGGGGTGAAGGAGAAGTTGGGAGGGGAGATGGAGGATGAAGTTGTGGTTTAGGATCCACCCAATCCCATCGGTGGTGGAAGAGGAAGAAGAGAGAGGAACAAAATAAATTAATTAAAAAAAGGAATTGAGGGGTATATGAGATATTTTGACGTGGAAGGGATAACCACAACAGTGACTTAACCGAGAAATTGGACGGAATGGACCTATTGGTCCAAAATTGAGAGATGAGGGAGTAAATGTGTGAAATTAAAAAGGGATAAACTGAACTGTTTTTTCATTGAAAGTTCATCTATTACATCCCCCAACCAAATCGGTCTAATCAAATAGCTCTATTAACTGAGGAAGGGATGGAGTTCTCCCAAACTTTACTTTCCGATCTTGAATGTCCCAACGTCGCAGGAGCATCTGCCGTGCCCTTTATTATGTTCAACTTGTGACAACGACAATGCCAAAGAGATTCTTCCACTAAATTACTTGTTGTCTAATCCATAGTTAATTGGCGTGACCTATATGGTTTTGGGGTATATAATTGTATATAGGAGAAAGTTAGTAGGAAACTAGGAAAGTGATATGTCAATGAGAATCTTATTGGCTAATGGATTTGAGATTGGAATAGTTAATTAATTATCTTCTTCTTTCTTTTGCTTGCTAGGTTACAAAATACAATATCTTTCATTAGTGTGATTTGAAACAGGAATCTTATCTACCTAGTTTCTTAAGTATCAAAGTGTCCTTCATGGGACATTAATCAACTAGTCATTTTCACATAAGAAAGACACATTACTAATGAAGTTGTAGGTAACCAGTTGAGGTGGTGTTTCGTTTATTAGATTAATAAACCAAGATAAACTATGAGTAAATTATGCAACCATCGACCAAAATTAATTTAAATAATTCAACGTACGACTGAAACTGCTACAAATTTTATAAATATAGTTATAAGATAGTACTCGAGCCTTGAGCTAAACACGAGTATAGACTTTGAGTACTCATTGATACCCTAGCATGAATAAAGACTCGAAACAGAAGCCCTAAATTTGAACCGGGCAACTAGATCAAAACTCGAAAGATTATACTGAAATTCAAGTTGAATGAGCATTAGACTCAAATTTTAAACCAAACGACCGAAAATGGGTATACCAATTGACACAAAAGTTACAATAAAAAAAATTATCGACATGATGAGAGAAAGGTTCAGCAGAGTTAAGCGAGCTAACCATTTGAACTACTAATTCTTTTCAAAAATAACTATACATAAGTGAATCTTCCTACGAAATGTTCACATGTTGAATGCATTTACAACAGTTGGATTTGATTTTAATTGAGTCTCCTGATGTTATGATTACAAAATTTTAAACAGCCATGTTACTGATGATAGTATAAAATTCATAATCGCATGTAAATTGATCACATTATCAACTCTTGTGGTTACCCTTAGAGGCTTCCACCTCAGTTAATAGTCTTTTCGTATGAAAAAAAACAAAAGATCTTTCTAAATATACCCAACAAATTTATTTATTTTTAAATATATCTAACTAAACAACATAGTTTCCCAAGTTACCCTTATCTTGTACCCAGCAAAAAAACACAACAATGAAAATTTCCCAGCGTAGGTACTGTAGGTCAGAGAGATGGAGGACAAAAAATCTAATTGTTGGCATTTGGTTTCAAGTTCTGGGGTTTTGGGTGTGTTCGATTTGGACCAGAATGGGTTTCTTAGACCAAAGAAGCATTGGTTTCGAGAATGGAAGTTGGGCTCATTACAGCTTCAGTTTCAGAGAGGGATTTTGAGGAGAAGGTAGGCAACAATCTTGGAGTAGAGAAAAAAGATGAAGTTGGTCTAGCAGAAGGCAGAGAACAATTGTCCGCCATTACATACTAAACAAACCCTCAGAAAATCAACAAGAGAAGCTACAAATTCTTATCTAATCAAACTCTGCTATTCCAACTGCAGGAATCCCTCCCTTCTCTATACATGAGCATATATCCCACAAATTCAGTCGAGTTGAATATAAAAGCTCTATCTTTCCCATGACTTCAATCGAGTTAAATTAGCATACCCAAGAGCTGTGATGAAGGACAAGACTTGAATCAGTGAATCCATGCTTTTCACACAGCAAAAAAAAAAGGATTGGTTAATCAAATCACCAAAGAGGATGGTACCAATGGATGCTGAGAAGTTTTCATTGCCGTGTTTTTTTTTTGTGGGTACAAGGTAAGGTTAGTTTGGGAAATTATGTGGTTTAATTAGATATATATTTAAACAAATAAATTTGCTGGGTATACTAAGAAATTTGCTGGATACATTTAGAAACACCCAAAAACAAAATGCAGTTGATAGTCATACTGGGACTATACAGATTAGAAAACAAATGGAACGAACCAAAAACATTCGCGTTGGGGAGCGTGCCCACATGATATAGCTATGTATTTTCTTAATTTTCTTTTTTCGGAAATTAAGAATAGGGTGAGGCTATTACCACCCTATAATTTTCTTTGTTCACCCTACTTGCTCATTACACCCTACATTTTAATTTTAATTATTAGATTTACTTATCCAACCAATTTCTCTTTCCAGGAATATCCTCTATCATATGACATATCAAATTAAAAAAGAAATTTTGTTTAACGAAAATTTCTCATTTAATTTATATCAATTAAAAAGACGTCCTAAATTATATTAAAGTTTCTTAATAAAATCATAATTATTTTTATTTTTTCCATTAAGTTTCAATGTTCGTTTATTTCAATCCATATTCAAAAATTAGTAAGTGCTACTATGAGCAATGAAAAAAAGATTGATTTTTTTCTTCGTGTTTTAAATTTTTTACTTTCGGTGTTTATAAAGGTATTATAAAGATTTTGATGAAGTTAACACTAATGGTTTTGTGAATTGAATAACGAATTAACGATGAGGACGCAACAAAAATATAAAAAAGAAAATTGTAATAAATTGAAATTTGGATGGAGAAGATGAAGATTAATGTTATCAGAAGAGAAATTAAGTAGTTTTGTATTTAATTAGTTATGTATTTATTTTTCCTTAAAGATTTAAATTTTAGAAAATTAGTGTACTTATTAGTCATTTTGCATTTGGGTAATATAGTTTTTCAATAATTCAAATATTTGTAGGGTGAACAAATAAAATAGGAGGGTGGCAAAAGGGTGCGGCATGGAAAAAATAAGATATATATTATGTTGAAGCATGCATGATAAGGAGGGTGGGGTCCACATCGAACGGAAGAATTAAAGCAGGAACAGTAATTGTAGCAGAGCAAATCAGGAGGTTTGGGAGGCTGGTTAGGTTCGAAACCTGACTGCCAGATCTTCCGAACCTCACTTGACACGCGTCTCTGTCTGAATGGCTAAAAACGACTCTGTCCAATGATTTTGCTTCCTTTTTTTAATTTTTTTTCTTTTTTTGGCTAAAAATTTACTATGATATTTTGTTTTCTCTTATACTAGCAACTGTACTCGAGTTTATAATTTGTACCAAACTTAATAGTGTGAGTGTGTAACTAAAGGTATTATTACTGATTTGAGTACGGAGTTGAATAGTTTTACTTCTAATAAATGTCTTTAAAATTATTAGATGGGTAAAAAAGTAGGGCGATTGTTCGAAAAATCCTTAAAAGTTTTATCCAATACAAAGTGCCTGAAATGATGAATCTATTAGTGAATGTGATAAACTTGTTTCTTTATTGCCTTGATTTCAAAGGAGGCGTGAATGTTGAAGCACACTTTGTTGACTTCTTCTTCTTTTACAAAAGTACTACAAAATATGTAAGTATGTGTTTTACAAGATGAAACTTCTAACATACATTATTTGCCTAGTGATCTTTGTTTTGGCTTAATTGAATACATGAATTGTAAACTAGTGAAAATAGCTGTGAGATTACTCAATGTTTAGAACAATCTAACTTCATTTACATTTATGAACAAATCATGGTAACATATTTTTTTCATATATTAAGTGATAAGCCACATCTTCACATCTTCAATGCTTGTAATAAAAAATTATTCAAAATCACACTCGTGTATAAATATAATGTAAATTACAAATCATTATTCAAATAGTCTCAAACGTATCACAAAAGTTGAATATTGGGGTAGTTATATATCGTATTTCCAGACTAGTCTCATACTTTAATACTGAAATAAATACATGTGACGACCCTTTAAACCTCTTGCAATACATAATCATTACAAAAATTTACAATAAAACTTTAGTTGCTTCAACAACGCAACGCTCAAAACAAATTTAATCCCACCCTGTGACAGTGTAAAGCGAACTCGCATACACAAGCATCATGAAAATATCTTTTGTTTCCATTGGTGCCACCTCTCCTAATCCATCTTTTCAATCTTGTTGGATCTCTAGTGGAGTGAGGTTTGTGCTCTATTTCTCGTAGTTGATCAACTCCCACATCAATCACACTTTATTTGTCTAATCACAACAACTACACAAGTAGATAGAAGCACAATCACACACACTGGTTGATCCTTAAATTCCAACAGTTCCATCATTAATACCCAAGACCCAATTTGTATGAGCCATAGATCTAGATTTGGATCCACCTCCTTCCTCAATTCAATCATAATCATAATTCATTAACAAATGGAGAAGGAAGTCACTAAGAAAGAGTGATTAAGATTAATGGGGGTCCCCTAATATAATTGGGGAGATGATCATATGAGGAAACACACCCAAGCAAATCCCAACTGAAATCCCAAAAACCCACCAAAATAAAATAGGAAATAACAGGTGGGATTTAGATTTTATACCATTAATAATCACTATGAATAAATATTTCAAAAAACAAAAACAAAATCAAAACACACACTGAGAGAGAGAGGGTCCGAGCGTGACTGTCAAATCTACATATTCTCTTTCCTTCTCTCTTTGCTTTCTCTCTCTAAAATAAAATTTTCAGAGAGAGGCTTTCTTTCTCTCTTGTGTTGTTGTCTCTCTGTTTCTCTCTCTCTCTCTCTCTCTCTCTATCTCTGTGTTTTCCGGAGATTCGATTCAATCGCCGATTTCTTGCAACGTTTTTCGGGAAATCGTCGTCTTCCTTCCTTGCTTCAATCTCTGTCTTATTGCAGAATATAATGTTCCAGATTTTCAAGGTACGATATTTATTATTTATTTAATTGTTTGGCTTATGATGAAACCAAAAAATATCTCTCTCTTTCTCAGCTGGGTTCTTTTTCTTGTTTTGTTAAGTAATTATGAGGTTTATACGTCTGTTCATTTTTTCAGCTGGGTTTCTTAACACATTCACCTGGGTTTCTTCTTAACACATTCACCTCCTCGGTTATGGAAATTCTGGTTTTTTGTTTCTCAAATGAAAATTTAAGATATTTGGAGATTTTTCTATGGTGTTGGAGAAGTTTGCAGTTCTAAAATACATATATTATATATATACACACAAATTATATATATATATATATATTAATGAGTGTATTCAGTATTGTTTTTCTACTTGTGGAATTTTATTCTTCTGCAAACTGCAACTTTTCTAGTACGGTTAACGTTGGAATTCCCCAATCAGTCTTGTTTGTGCTACTTTTGAAATTCATGTGAAACCCAGTTTGGAATTATGTAATTTGTTTCCAGAACCCCATTTGATAAAAGTTAATTTCCATTATCTACAATAAATTTCTGTTTTTTTTTTTTTTTCTTAGGTTGCTTGTAAAGATTAATAATGCTGTCTGTGCAGTAGTACTCTCATGGCCTCATCTTCTCTGCATCATTGACTGGCTTCTTTTTTTTTTTTTTTTTTTTTTTTTTTTGGGGGTCTATGAGATTCTTCTTTGGGAACTCTGAGCTTTAGGTGGGTATTTCTTAGTACATTAAAAAAGGTTCCTTTTTATGGAAATGGGATCTGCTTTTTCCCCATCTCATCATAAATAACAACAACAATGATAATAAAAATAATAAAATTTTTACTATCATTAACTACTCTGCTGGTCCTGTCAAAAACAAGAACCATGGAGATCATGATTTCTACTGCAGAACTTGTCTCATGTACACACCAAAATGCCTTGAACAATTCCTGTCCTCCTTCATGGTGTTTTTGTTTTGTTTTCTGGGTTTCTTTTGGTGAGTGGAAGAAGGAAGAGTGATATAAAGATGACATCTTTATATTTTTTATTGAATAAAAGAATGTGTCTTTTTTGATGATGCAGGACTGGTTCTGGTTCTGATTTGGTGGTGTACAAATTCTAACCCAGAAAGAAATTCAAACACTGAAGATGGAAGGAGACACATTTTCTGGGCTAGTTGGCAATGGCACCCAAATTGATGGCAAAGTGTTGCAGACATTTCAGAAGAGCTTTGTTCAAGTCCAGGATATCCTGGACCAGAACAGGTTGCTCATAAATGAGATAAACCAAAACCATGAGTCTAAGATCCCTGACAACCTGAGCAGAAATGTGGGTCTGATCAGAGAGCTCAACGACAATATCAGGAGGGTGGTAGACCTCTATGCTGATCTCTCAAGCTCCTTCACCAAATCCATGGAGACTTCATCTGAGGGAGACTCCAGCGGTGGTGCTTTGAAGTCAGATGGTAAAGCTGGGCACAAGAGGAATAGGCCTTCATAGAACAATAATTGTCGTTGTTAATTCTTTTTCATGGCTGGGAAGAAATTAAATAGATGATTAATTAGATTCTGTAACTTCTTCTTTCTTACTGTTTCTGTGAACTACTGTACGTCACCTAGATCTTTCTTCACTCACTTCTTGGACAATAATTGCCTCCTCCATGTCATTGTAAGTCTTGTAACTCTTGGATCTAATTGAAGAGAAAAGTTGCAAGTGTTTGTGTCAATGAAATATCTCTCTTTTGGGTTTCTTTTTTCTTTTTTCCAATTTGTCAAAAAGCATATGATTTTGCTTGGGGAATTTTGAAGAGAGTTAAAGTATTCCTTATTCCAAAGATAATGAAAAGGAAAGAGTACAGCTTTTATTTAACCTTTTCTGCTTGTCATCCAAGACTAAAAAAATCTGGTGTGTGTCTATACATGAATCTCCTTTTTCATTAAGGATCAACATTGGCTTTTGATGCTGAAAAACCCTTTATATTCTTTCCCTTTCTCAATCAGCTTCTTGCATTAAATCAAGTCTCTTCTTTCTGGAGCCTATACTGAGAACTGAAGTGGTGAAGTGAACAGGTGGGAGCAGACTGTGTCCACAGTAAATCTACCATGAATCCAAAGCTTGGCTCCTTTTTCACACACTTGATTTTTGGAATGAGATTTTGCTTTGGCTTGTTGCTTGTGATTTTGTTTCTGTGAAGATGCTCTGAAATAATTGGGAAGAAAGCAGCTTTTTAGATATAATCTTTTTGGTTCCCAATCACACACCACCACAAGAACAGAATCTCAGATGAGGAGATGATGGGCTTTTTTGACCCATTTTTCATTTGTTTATTTTGGTTGTAATGTAATGTAACACCAATGAGGGTCCTTTTGATAGTAGAAAATTAAAGTATTCCATAGGTAGTTTAAATTTAAAACAAAGCACTGAGTTCCCAGAGACAGACAGATATGTCTAAACAGTGACCACCCCAACAACATGACAAAGAGGACCCCAGGGTTCTCTCTTTTGGGCATGTAAACTCAACTTCTCCATGCTTTTGATGCTGAGGCTTATCCCTTTTCTTCATGTATTAGATAAAAAATCCAACGTGACACCTCTATCAACATGTCTTAAATAAATCCTAAATTTTATGACATAAAATTTAATTTAACAAATTTTTGATTGATGCATATATATCATCCTTAAGAGTCATACTAATCTCTGTTCGATTCAACTTTTTAGCTAGTTTGATTTACGCCCTCTAAGCAATAAATGACCCCTTTATGAATATCTTCAAGTTGTGATGATTCCTTTGCATGATCTCTCACTCTCATTCTCTGATTGAGTATGTGTCTTTGTTGATGGACCCATCTATGTTATGTTGCAAACCTAATTTCCTGATCTTGGGATAGATAGAGGGACCCAAACACGAGTGATTGCTGGGAATGGTTTGAATATTCGTTGAGACTTTGAGAGAGTGATGATGCCACTGCTATCCAATACTACTTCGTTTCCCGTCTATAAATTTGGACCCAGTGTGTAATGTAGGGTTTCATACATATTGGCTTGCATTCAAGCCAGTACTAATCGACTGTGATTTGCTCGTGGCCAAATGGCTTTATATAGGCCTCGTCTGGGTGTGTGTGTGTACTAATGGAACTGGAAAAAGTAGGTTCAAAGTGATCATGCGCTCACCTGGTTGCAGATTTGCAATCACCAGTTAGGCAGAGAGGTGTAAAGTGGGATTGTACTCTCTAACTACTAACACAAATTAGGTCTAATTGTTCATTGCACAATAAATTTTGAGGGTGTTCGTACGCAAATTGCACTTACCGTTTTTTTAGAAGGCAGTCGTCTCTACTCAAATTTATCTTATTTAATACGTAGTGCATAAATGTGCAAATAAAGTAAACTAATCTTTAAAAAGAAACTTATTGAGTGCCTAACGTTTTCGACAACATAATTCACGTGGATTACTCTTACTGATACCATATAAGATCTATATTATATCCATTTGACAACATATAGCAAGAACAAAAGTGAGTTTTATCCTAAAATGACCGGTTACTATTAGAAGGAAACCACTAACTTGCATTAATTGTGCTAACCCGTTTCTTTTCAGATAATGAGACTTTCTCTTCCCACTTTATTGGTTCGCATCAATTTTTCACACCACGATGCACTAACGTGTTCATGCTCATACTTTTCTTATTTAGTGTTGTTTACCTTTAATTTATCGAAATTCATCATTAAACAATTCATTTTTCAAAAACCATTAATAGATTGTGGGCACATTGTCATATAAGATATTCCGAACTAAATATCTATTATAGATTCCCAGCTCCATTCAGTGGCCAGCAGATTTGAGGGGCCTGGGTTTGTTGAAACACCTAAGATTCGTGCGTTTGCGGTGCAGTGATTAGTCTGGCTATGCTGGAATACACTGCATGGGTGAGTGTGTTAGATACAGTTGTCGTCTTCCCCCTCAAAAAAAATATCTATTATAGATAAGCATGATATCATTTATACCGTGTCATATCAAGGATATTGTAATTATGACAAGATGAGCTTAGGCGATCTTAATATCAACCCAACCTATTCTCCACCAGTAAGAAGACATTTAGACCAAATTTGGGCGTTTATAATATCACATCCCCTTCTAATTAAAAACTCAACATAATACCTCTCTCAACTAATCACAGATTTAGTATGCTAATGACAGCAAACCCATGAAAACAACACCAACAAAGATCGAACATCGTCCTTGTGATCAAAATCAGTCACAATCTTTGATCACACCGCTGGCCAACAATGCAGGACTCCTAATTAACAAACTAATCCAGGCTTTAGTCCAGTGGATCAAATTAAATAAATCACACACTACCTACTAAGACCATGATCCCATTTAATTAATACAGTGCTTAATTTAGTTTAAGTGACTAATCAAATCATTAAGGGCAAGAACAAGATCAGATAGATAATTGGTCCCTAAAACCAGGCCAGACAAATTATACATATTGCTTATAAGATCATGTGCAGTAGGGAATCTACTTTCTTTTGCCCCATTCTTGTGTACCTTAAATTTCAAGCAAACAGGTTGGAAAGGTTGTCATGTCTAGTTTTGGCCCCCTTATATTTAGAGACTATAAACCTTATTCTATAGGCTTATGCACTATTTATTAATTGTACCCAATTAGGTAATCAGACTAGAATAATTCACGCCCATGCCTATTGTGCCATCGTACACCACCAATGATGATGATCACAACCCACTTTTCATACAAAAGAAAGTGATTCTGTGTGTTGGAGCATTGTGCCTGGCTCTCAAAAAGTGTGTGAGACCCAATTTTTATGGGGAGTTTCACATCCTTTGTGTGATGATCCAAATTATGAGATGTTTGGCCTTTAGGGTAGGTAACTTATATAGGGCGTTAAGTAAGATGTATCTCTGTTTTCATTATGTTTGCTAACTTTCAAGAGATGGTTTATGTACGCAGAAAATTTAAAAATGATACAAAGAAGTTAAATAAATTGTTTGTCTAAATTAAACAAGCAAAACATGCTAGCGTGCGAGTTTCTTTGTTTCGCTATTATGAAAAAATATATTAATTGTCACATCAAAAACAAATTTGTATGCATTGAAACTTCCGTGCACTAAATGCTTCATCTAAACAATGTCAACATTTAGGCGAAGATGTATAAAAGGGTTTTCTTTTGTGAATTTGATTATCAAACAATGTGTTGTCTTAAAGTAGCCTATGGCTTTTGTAAGAACAAAGAACATGCATGAAATGACTTGGGCCCAACTTAACTGACGTGGATTCAAAGAGTAAACCACAGCCCATTACAATCCATCGGAAGCCCATAACCTATATACTTTCTGGGCCTTATGATATTCATAACAGCGTGGAAAAATATATGTGCCTATACCAAGCAAATCCCTAGTCCCAAAACAAAAAACCTAACAAACCTTGAGGCCCAAAACCGAAATAAAAAGACAAACCAGAACCAATCTCGTCCGTCCACCAAACCGATCCTCAGCGCATCACGACCGTCAAATCATCTCCACCTTTTCTTATAAACCCTAGCTATATATCCTCAAATCCCAAACGTGGTGCTACCAAAGCAAAGCTAGGGTTTGCAGAGCTCCCGCCACCACATTTTCAGATCTCGTATCTGCAGCTTCGCAATCTCGAAAATGGCGACCCAGATGAGCAAGAAGCGAAAGGTAAGTGCTATTCCTTCCTCCACAGTGAGAAAAATCGATCCAAAGTTTTCATCTGAATTGTTTTTCTGTGTTCTCAGTTCGTCGCTGACGGTGTTTTCTTCGCCGAGCTCAACGAGCTTCTGATGAGGGAGCTCGCCGAGGACGGCTACTCCGGCGCTGAGGTTAGGGTTACGCCGATGCGCACTGAGATCATAATCAGGGCGACTCGGACTCAAAACGTGCTCGGAGAGAAGGGAAGGAGGATTAGGGAGCTGACCTCAGTTGTGCAGAAGAGGTTTAAGTTCCCGGAGAAAGGTGTGGAGCTTTATGCTGAGAAGGTAGCCAACAGAGGGCTCTGCTCTACTGCCCAGGCTGAGTCTCTTCGCTACAAGCTTCTCGGAGGCCTACCGGTTCGCAGGTATATGATTCGATTAGTAATACTTTGATTTATGGTTGAAGCTTTCGATTTGATAGCAATCTAGGCAAAATGGTTTCGCTAATATGACATGTATGTGCTGTTGAGGGTGATTTGGGAATTGATATTGTTTTCGATGGTTAGTATCTATCTGAAAAGGGGCTGTATGGATGACTGGGGGTATTTGTTAAGATGTGGCTTTGTGTCATCTACAAAGCAGATTGGTGTTTTGCTACCAACTCTGTGTCGGAAGTTGACGAAATTAGATTCAGATCGTAATTGATTTTGAACCTCCATGCCATTATTGTCGTGAGATGTCTTTGTTTTCATGAAGTGGTAGGGAGGGCACACATATGAGTATTAGCTATTTCTTTTGGTTATGCAAGGTTGTAGGATACTAGTTAGTTTTGTTGTGATGTTTATTGCTGTGCCACAGAGTGAGACTTTTACAAAGTACTCTGCTATCGTGGAACTTGGGTTAGTTTACAATGAGTTCAACAGCTTGATGTTGGCTCAGAATGTTGAAGAAATTTTATTTGGGTTTATTTGGTATATGTGCTGAGGTGAGTTTTCATGTTTTTGTGAGTCATCTACAAAGCAGATTGGTCCTTTTCTACCACTTTTGTGTCGGAAGATGATGAAATTGATTGACATTCTCCTTGACTCTTTTTCTTGTGAAATTGTCTTGTTTTCATGTAGTTACCTCTGGGAGGGTACATAGTTAAATACGGGCTCAGCATTTTGCCAAGTAACTCAGAATTCAGAATTCAGAAATCTTTAACTGTTGAAACTGATTGGAACACAGGGCATCAATTTTCTTTTATAATTGGGTGTATTTTATGTCATCTACAAAGCAAATTGGTTTTTTCCTATCAACTTTGTGTCGGAAGATGACGAAAGTGATTGACATCTTCCATGCTGTAATCTTCGTGAGACTTTATCGTTTTCATGCAGTAACTGTAGGGGTACATGTTTTAAAATGACATTAAATTATTTATAATTGTTTTTGAATTGAATGGGGAGATGTCTACCTTTGTTCCACATAGTTTGTGGATTGGGTTTGAATGCTTTTCTAAATAATGCGGTGTTACTTGCTGACTGTATGTTTAGTAACTTATGTACCACTGTCTGCTCCTTTCAGGGCATGCTATGGTGTTTTGAGATTTGTCATGGAAAGTGGTGCAAAGGGATGTGAGGTGGGTGAATCTAATTGTGCTATTTTTTTTTTTGGTTTTGAATGCAAGTGGTATACTAACATATGACCTCTCATTGGTACAATAACAGGTGATTGTTAGTGGAAAGCTGAGGGCACAGAGAGCCAAGTCCATGAAGTTCAAGGACGGATACATGATTTCTTCTGGTCAGCCAGTCAATGAGTACATTGACGCAGCTGTGAGACATGTTCTCCTTAGACAGGTTTGTCCCCATCTTCTGGTTTTCATTTCCATCACCATCCGTGGGTCGATTTCCTATCTGCAATTAACTTACTGTTATTACATTGTCTGATAACATTTGCGTGTTTGTATGCAGGGTGTTCTTGGTATTAAGGTCAAGATCATGCTCGACTGGGATCCCAAGGGCAAGCAAGGACCCATGACTCCTTTACCTGATCTTGTTACAATCCACCAACCAAAGGATGATGAGTTTGTCAGGCGGGCACCAGAAATTGAAGCAGCACCTATTTTGGCCCCAACTGATATTGAGGTCCCAGCCATCCCAGCCCTCCCAGTGGCTTAAGGCATGTGCTGAGTTTCTCAAGTTTATAACTTTAGCTTCAGGCTCTTATATTTTTGATCAAAAGTTTAGCCTCAGACTTTGTTGTTCTAGTTTTATTGTTTCCTTTCGCAAATTTTGTGTACTGAAAAGATGGGGCGGATTGTTTATCTTGAATTGTTTCATACTTGATACTTTATTTAATATTTTCTTAATTTTAAGGATTTTTATGAATTTTCACTTGTTCACTATCATTATGATCATAGTTAATTGTTAAAATAAGCTGTGGTTATTTCCTTGTCCTTGAAAGGAAGGATTAAATCAAATTGGTTACCCTGTATTTATAAGCATTCTGCAATATGTTATTGACAGTTGAAGTAACATTGCAAAGATGTTTTTCTTTTTAAGTTTTTTGAGACCTCAGTTTTGTACAATGTTCTGTCAAATTAACTAATTAGTGAAATGCCCACCTCTTGACACCGAGCCAGCAAATGGATATGTTATTTGGACTGAAGAAATGGAATCAAACTTTGGTCTGAAGAACAGAGGCCTTTCACATGCCATAGAAGCATGGAGGAAAGTTTCCTTCCCAACTTCAACTGGCCTAGCTGAAACGCAGCCAAGTTGAAGCCTGTTACAACTTACAACAAATGGTGGTAATTTGTTGTTGAACCAAATCCGATTGTTTATGTTTTGAGCGACCTTTTGTCCAGTAACGAACACACGCACAAAGCAAAACTGTATGAAAGTTTCACTTGAACACTTAAAATGTCGATTTTGGAAGGTAAATACTACTCATCAACGTAATCTTCATGCATGTGACACGACGATGTTTGTTTTTGAATCAAATTTGGTACTATATGTTTTGAATTCTGACCAATTACTTCGTAACGAACATGTAATGCACAAGATGATATTTGTTTTTGTATCAAATTTGGTGGTTTATATTTTAAATAATGACCAATCATTTTGTAACGAACATGTAACGCACAAAGCCACAGCCGACCCTTTTAAGTATTGTTTTGGTAAGTTGAAAATACTATATTTCGTGAAGTCTTAATATCAAATACTTGTGCCTTTTTCCTATGTTACACCTATGACTACATGAATAATGTGTCAAAGTCTCAAAATACATAAACGAACCATGTTAAGACTAACTAGCTAGTACACTTACCAAATGAGAGAGTTCAAATAGTTCAACTCTCTCATTTAATAAGTAAATCGTGGTTAAATAGATTTGGAGAATTTAGTCGAGAGGAGGATAAAACCTTCAAAAAGGTGGGCCCTTAACTCATTTTAGCTGTACACGAAGTTGGTTCATGCAGTATTGTCCTTGCTACACTTCTGAATCAGCCTTGGTTTGCCTGGTAAATTCATCAGTTTCTAAAAATTCACCAAGTAGAACCATTCAGTCTTATCCTCAAAGCAAGCAGGAATAGAACTTTCGTTACTACGTAAGGCTTCATTGCTCTAAATACAAAGAGAACTAGTCAGTTAGTCACTCACATTGTTCATACTATTACACTTTGGAACCTAGCTAGGTATCTATCTAAGCTTGTTTGTTTAGTTTGTTCACCTTCACGATCACCAATGTGGTCGTTTCTCTGTGCTGCTGTCATGGCCTTCTATACTCCTCTGCCTCGGCTTCCACTTGACGAACCTCTTGACGAACATCCCTCGAACCTTGGTCAGTATATGATCGATTTCTTCAAGAGTGATCATGATCAGGACGATGAGATCCCCCAAGATGATGAGAGTGGTAACCAGCAGGACCGAAATCGCAAAGAATGGTTTGAAGCAGCTAGAAGCAGATCTCATATGGTCTTTTTCCTTGAACAGGTAACCTAGCTAGTGAAATATTCAAAAATCTTTTCCCACGAACTTTGTCACATATTTACCTATTCATTTGTGGCCTGTTTCAGGGTGTTGCATACAGCAGCAAGCCAGTTCCAAGATGTTGCTCTTCTAGACTCGAAACGATTTGGCAAGTTTCTCTCTCTCTCTCTCTCTCTCTCTATATATATATATATATATATATATATATATATATATATAAAAATCTGTGTGTGTATCACATATTCACAAGCACACACACATTTGTTCATCCACAATTTTCTTTTGGTGTTTTAGGTTCTGGTGATTGATGGAAAGCTACAGAGTGCTGAAAATGATGAGTTTATTTACCATGAGTCTAGCTTTTTGCTACATGAAAAGTATCATTTCTTAACTCTAGCTTTAATTACCTGTTTTTGCTTTTGTTTTCGTTTATCTTTGTTCCAATCAGTAATTGGTAATTTCAGCCCCAAAACCATATTCATAATGGGAGGTGGTGAAGGGTCAATAGCAAGGGAGGCACTGAAGCACAAAGATGTGGAGAAAGTTATCATGTGTGATATAGATGAGGTATGAGCTATACTCATGGTCAGTAGGCTTAATCTTCAAAATTCAAATAAGATTACATCATCAGCAAATGCATCTGAGGAACTTTGCTGGTTGTGTAGCATATAGTGCTGTTCTTTATGTAAAAATTTTCTCCTTTAATTTGCAGGTGATTGTCAATTTTTGCCGAGTAGTAGTAGTTTTGGTTGTGCATAATCTTGTCTGCGATCTCATGATGAAACACTTAATGACAGATATTATGAATAGAGAACCATTCTGATCTGCTGTGAAATCTATGTTTTTTCTTGAATATTGATTCTTGCTGTACTAAATGCTGTGATATGAACATAGATGCATATATATGCTTCCTATAGATATAAACTGAATTGAACCAAAACTTATTGCTGTGATTGATTAAAGGGCTGAGTTGGAGAAAACTGAAGAGATGTTTGATGCGATTGTGGGAGACCTACCAGACCCAATTCAGGGAGGCCCTTGCAATAATCTTTACACCAAAAACTTTTATGAGCAAGTCATAAAACCTCACCTCAAAGACAATGGCATCTTTGTCACTCAAGTAAGACATATAGTATTGAAATCACATTCCAAAATGATGATAGTCATAGATGCTTACTGATAAGTATGTAAATTAATGTGTTACAATATACAACAGTGTCACATTAATGTGGTCCAGCAGGAATTCTTTCTCATAAGGCTATCTTCACTTCAATATACAACAGTGTAAAACAAGTGTTCAAATGTATGTAAGCTTGTAAAGTCATTTTCATTCTAATTTTCCAAATCATTGTTATGAAAAGTATCCCATTGATACCTATATATGCTTTCTGTAGATGTGTTGGCATACACAGCTCATGTGCCATCTTATGCAGATTCATGTGGATGGGTTGTGGTAAGTGCTAATTGATTACTCAACTAACTACCATGATCCTAAGTCTTAACTAACACCTGGATGCCATTTGAAAGCTTGCTTCTGTTATCTGAAATGGACAGGCTTCAGATCAACCACTCATATTGGATGCTGCACAACTCGATAGCAGGATTGAGGAACGAATATGAGGCGAGCTACTTTATTTAGATGGTGCTTTCATTGTCTCATCAACTGTGGTCAACAAGACAATCTACACATCGTAAGTACAAATTCAGTCACAGAGTTATTCAACTCGTGCTACTCATTTCTGCGAATGTGTAAACATTTCGATAAGCTTCAATCATTATGCAAGCACTTGTGTGTGCACGATTCCTATACTGAAGTTAGCTTCTTCTTTTTTTCTGATGTAGGCTTTTGAAAGGAACTAATGTCTTCACTGAAGAAACTACAAAGTTCTGCCAGGGACATGGAGTCACTGATGATGCACAGGGCAATGAGGTGATTGAGGTCTAAATGTGTTATGTGCTTCTATTAGAAAGAAGGCCAGTGATTAGAATAAAAGTATTTGGATATATATGTAAACTAAGAACTCTCTTATTTTGGTTTGCATGCATGTGAACCCGGAACTAGTTTAAGCTTTTAAGAGAAATCATTGGCTTTAATATGAGACTTATGGTTATGAAGCAATCGATCAGCTTCCAATAGATGTTACTATGTTGCATTACAATTATTCCAGTAGTGGACTAATCCAGTAGCGGACTAATCCTAGTACTTCAGAAGCAAACAGATATTTGTTAGAGCAAAATCCAGATCAACTCTACCAAAATCATTAAAATGCGACTTGGTCAAGTATTATAGGTCAGATTTAGCCAAACTCAAACGGGGGGTTTATGCACATCTTGAAATCTACAACAGATTACATACTTGAAGGAGTTAAACACAAGTTCTGAATTCGAAAGTCCACTAAATTCTTAGTTAATTTTACATTTTACTTGCAGAGAGGCTCAAATGCCAAAGAAAACACCTAGCTAGCAACAGCTCTAGTTTTAGCTGATTCAAGCAATTCAGCTTCAGCAAGAGGGCAGGGAGAACAGCAAAAAAGGGATATCAAGGAATTCAGATCCCACTTCAAACCTATGCTTTAAGCCTGCCAAATTTTCCGATCTTTATTAAGCCACATTTGGATTTTGGAAACCAGAACAATACAGTGCACTTACAGCACCGGTTCCAAATGTGTCATAATCCAGCAGCAAAGAGACAATGCCCAGGGGTCCCCTGATGTTTAATACGATTTGATTTCAGATCATCATCGAGAAGGTGCAGTAGAAGATACTCTGCATCTCATAAACTAGCAGCTTAATAGGAAATAGCATTGGACTGGTCAAGTAAGACAATGCTCTCCACGAAACAATCCAGGAAGTAGTACTCATATCCTTTATTCCCAAAAGCTTCAGCATATATATTTCCTATTAAGATCCACCCAAATCGGCTCGTCGCCTTCATCCCTCTTGAGCACCACCTCCCCATTCGTTGTTAAACTAAGCGGGTCGTATGTAAATCCTAGCAGAAGTACACTGAACAACATATATAGTCCATGATTCTGCAATACCATACTCGTTCATTACCCACATGAAAAAACCAGAACTAGTCGGCTCTTGTCCTATAAGTTTACACCGGATCATCAAGGCAAGCCACTCCCTATACTTCGAAATATAGCATAACTCTCTCCTCAAAGCATCCGCCGCCACCATCTCAGCGAATGTCTCACCCTCCAGATCAAAACAAACAATGGCATTGTCCTTGTTCTTCTCTCGCCGTAAAACCAACCAATGCACAGCATCATTGACAGAAACATGCCTATGTTCAAGGCTATCACTATAATCAAAAGGCATAAAATCTAGAGGAATATCACCAAGGCTCTTCCAAGTCCCCCTGGCCAAGGAATAAACCTCAAACTCACGAAAACCGTCACCTAAAATTCTTAAAACCTTAGCTTGTAGTTCTTGTTCCGAGGATCGTAACCAAACCCGAAACTTTTGATAACCTTAGTCAAATCCTTCTTTTGGGTAGCAGTTGTTCTAGGCAAAACCACATACTTTCTAATTGATGGGTTCCAAATAAGGCACAAAAAATCAGCAAGGCATATAAGTCCATTACAAGTTCCAACCACATCGATTCTAGGGGTAGTCTTCTCCTTCAATATTGGCCAATAATTAGCGTCGTCGAGCCCGTACTCATCATTTGTAATAAAACGGAACGGGCTTTCGAGCTTAGTGTACTCACTGCATTCAGGGCTTTCCCAATGCAAGGAGAAGAAGTCACGGTGGTTTTGCTCCACGTCGACTGACCTGAGGAGACGGAGGTGACTGGTTTGGACCGTGCGGCGGAGGTGGCTGTGAATGAAGTCAGAGCTTTTGATCATAGACATCCATGATTTGCAGACTAGGGTGCATTTGACTATAGCTTTTGGGGGCAAACAGTGAAGGATTTGTTCTAGGACTTCTTCAGGTAGATATCCTGTCATTGCTGGGTTTTATCCTCCTAGTGTTTTGCCCTAACTTTCAGTCTTGGGTGGAAGAGTTGGGGGTGTCGGGGTTTATGAAGAACTAGTGTTGTGGGTAGTGTGTGATTTTGGGAGAAATGAGATGGAGTTGCGACTTGGGAGATATGTTTGATGTGACCCCCCTATTTATGAGACTTTGGATGTTGGTGAATGAGGGCACAAAGGTTGACTCGTCCAATAACACGTGTTTTAAAAGTCGAATTGTGATGTTTTTATGTCGTGTAAAGTATATTAAAATTTTATCTACCAAATAAAGGAGGTTTGGAGTTTGGTGAAATGAGAATTCGAGGCTCGTTAGAGTGACGAACATATTGTGTGTTTTGATTTTGTGACGGTTCAACATTATTTTTGTGTTGAGAAAATAAATAAAACTTAGGCTTCAGAGAAATAAGGTTTAAGGTAGGTGAAATTAGAGATCATGGTCAAATAAGCTAACAACAAATTGTGTTTTCTAATTCTGTGATGTCACGTCAACGTTGTTTTCATGTAGTGAAAAGTAAATGAAATTCATTTTTTAGAAAAAGAAGGTGTGGAGGTTGGTGAAATTGAAGATTATGACTCGATAGATTGATAACTTAATATATTTTTTAATCCTATGACATAATGTCAGCGTTATTTTCGTGCCATGTAAAAGTAAACGAAACTCAGATTTCATAAAAAAAAAAGTGTGGGAGTTGGTGAAATGGATCCACCAGAACCAACTAGTCGGTCGTGTTTTATTGATTTTGTATGGTCGCGACACGTTATTTCCATATTATGTTAAGTATGCGTATGCCAGATCCAAATTCCGCCAAAAAAAAAAAAAAAGGTGCGAGGGAATAGATGAAAAATGGGTGCAACGAGCCCAACCCGAGAACCACAGCTAAAATGAAGCGTAGCCGACAGTACTAATAAACAAGGGAGTAACAAGACGTCAAGACCCAGCTGAGACGCAAGTCATCGGCTCCAAACCTTTTTAGAAATGACGCTCGCAATGTGGGCAGTTAACTACCAGATTGCCATTGCACCATGTTTGGTTATGGCAAGCCCGTAAATAATTACCTTATTTCGAGGCTCCTTTGGGAAAGTTAGCCACATTCAACACGCGCTCAAGAAATATTAAATGACCCGGATGGTTGCTATTGTTTACACCAATGCCATCCTTCTATGGCAAACCTGTAAAAAGAGCAGGACTGGAGGACATAACTGTAATTCTAATTATTAGCGTCTTCATATATAAAGATCCAAGTCCAGTGACCCAAACCCAGTTCGAAATTCAAAATCCCTCTTTCCTTTCTCATCAGTCGGTTGAACCCTCCCCCCCCAAACACCCCGCCACTCCCACACTCCCTCTCATTTCCTCAATTTTCCAAATCTGCCCTCGCATCTGCACCGTATCTACGACCCTTACCCTCGCCGACCTACGCCACGCCCTAGGGTTTTCAGGTATGCCGGTGCAACTGACGCCGAACGCGGTATCCGCCATCATCGGCGGTGATCTCAACTTGAAGCCGCTGATGCAGGTCACCGATATCAAGCTCATCGGCTCGCAGGAGAGGTACCGGCTCATGGTCTCCGACGGCGTTTGGTCTCAGCACGCCATGGTCGGCACTCAGCTCAACCAGCTGGTCAAGACCGGCCAGGTCAGGAAAGGCTCCGTCGTCCAGCTTACCGAGTACATTTGCAGCGAAGTCCAGAACCGCAAGTTCGTCTCTCTCTCTCATTTTCGATTTTTCGATTTTCGGTTAATTAAGATCTATTTGGATTATGAGATGTGATTGTTGATGTGCTTCATTAATTGCTTTAATTTTTTGACTGTATGGTTAGGGTTTTCTGGTTCATTTGGATGACTTGAGATTTCGGAAGCAAAATGAGCTATATAGAGCTGAATTAAATTGAATGTTGTTTTGGTAGTTTGAGAATTTGAGTTTTGAAATTGTGAGTAATTGAGTAAATCACTTTCTAACCTAAAAAGTACAGAAAAAATTGCACTCAGTAAACACAAATCTCCAGGTATTTTTGGGATGGTTTCTTGTAGCGTGCCTCTAGTAATTGAGGATTTTGTTTTCAATTTGTGGATTCAAGCAAGCTAGCTGTTGTATGTGTGCTTGATGTTCGTGTAACTTGTTAAAAGATGGGGGTTGAAATTATAAAGAGTTTATTTAAGTTAAGAGAAGCTAAAAATGATGTGAGTAGAGAACTGATCATAGATGTAAGCTGTGAAACCTTGTGAGTGCATTAAACCGGCTATGACAGTTTGACAATGGAGTTACTGGGTTTCTTATTGATAGTTATGTTTCCTGATGAGAAGCAAGTTTGTGGCCGATTTTGACCTTGAACTCTTGTACAGGATTATTGTTGTGCTGAATATGGAAACTATTGTATTGGACTCGGAGATTATTGGGAATCCAAAACAATATGTTGAGTCTGGTCCAACTGCTGAAACTGCATTGCCTAAGAACAATTTTCAGCAGTCTGCCTATGGCAACAATCATATGATTGGCCAAGGGCCTGTTCCCAAATGGCAGAATCCCAGGCCCTCTTTTCATCCTGAAAACTTTGTTTCCAGCATGCCAAATGCCAGACCTACATTCCAATCTGAAAGCTCTTTTTACAATACTCCGAATCCCAGACCTACATTTCGTCCTGAAAGCTCAGCTCCCAGTGTGCCAAATTTCCGAGCTACTGTGCAGCCTTCTTACCAGCCACCTCCACAGTATAAAAATCGTGGCCCCGTGTTCAAGAATGAGGCGCCAGCACGTATTATACCTATTAATGCTCTAAATCCTTATCAGGGAAGGTGGGCTATCAAGGCAAGAGTCACTGCAAAAGGGGATCAGCGTCGGTATAACAATGCTCGAGGAGATGGTAAGGTTTTCTCTTTCGACCTCCTTGACTCTGAGGGTGGGGAAATACGAGTGACCTGCTTTAATGCCGTTCTTGACCGCTTTTATGATATTATTGAGGTTGGCAAAGTTTACTTGATATCAAAGGGTAGCTTAAAACCTGCGCAGAAGAACTTTAATCATCTGAAGAGTGACTGGGAGATAACTTTGGATGCAAGTTCAACAGTGGAACTGTGCCCTGATGAAGATGGTTCTATACCAGACCAGCTGTTTGACTTCAAGCCTATTAGTGCAATTGAGAATGCTGAGAGTAATTCTATACTTGATGTTATTGGCATTGTGACATCTGTCAACCCTTCTACTACTATCCTGAGAAAGAATGGTATGGAAACTCAGAGAAGAATTCTGCATCTGAAGGATTGCTCTGGTAGGAGCGTTGAGATAACCCTATGGGGGGAGGTCTGTAACAGGGAAGGTCAAAAGCTGGAAGAGATGTTGGCTTCTGGTGTTTCTCCAGTTTTAGCTGTCAAAGCTGGGAAGGTTAATGACTTCAGTGGGAAATCCATAGGAACAATTCATTCTACCCAGCTATACATTAACCCAGATTTGCCTGAGGCTCGTCAGGTGAGGGACTGGTTTGATCGAGGGGGAAAGGATGCCGCTTCCATGTCCATTTCTAAGGAATTTATGCCAGGAGGAGTAACTAAGAATGACATACGCAAAACTGTTTCTCAGATCAAGAATGAAGGTCTTGGAAGATCAGATAAGCCAGACTGGGTCACTGTGAGGGCCACCATATCTTTCATTAAAACCGATTCTTTCTGTTACACAGCATGCCCGTTGATGATTGGAGATAGACAGTGTAGCAAGAAAGTGTCGAGGTCAGGAGTTGGAGGATGGCAGTGTGACAGGTGCAATCAAGAATTTGAGGAGTGTGATTATAGATATCTTCTTCAAGCCCAAATTCAGGACCATACTGGATTGACTTGGGTGACGGCTTTTCAGGAATCAGGGGCAGAGATCTTGGGTTGCACAGCAAAGGAGTTGTACTTTTTGAAGTACGAGGGGCAGGATGAGGAAAAGTTCGCAGACATAGTCCGGAGCAGTATTTTCAACCAGTTTATTTTCAAGCTTAAGATCAAAGAGGAGTTGTATGGCGACGAGCAGAGGGTGAAGATCACAGTGGTTAAGGCAGATACGGTGAACTATTCTGCAGAGAGCAGATACATGCTTGATGTGATTTCGAAGCTTTCTAGGTAATTAAAAGTTCCATTAATTCATTTCAGAAGGGGTAGATTTCTTTGCTTGGAGATTATATACACTTGAATGGGAGAAAGCTAGTAAGTTAGCATATCATCATTTATATAATCCTTGTAAAACCTAGATGTAGTTACCGGCCTTTCTAGAAATTTTGGAATTAAGATGTTTGTTCTTCTGAGTAGCATCGTGTGCTTTACTGCAAGAAGTCATGATAGAATCTGATTTATGACTAGATATTTGTAATTTCAGTTCTGCAATTTGTTGCTTTTCGATTCTGGGTGCTTCTAAATTGGGTTCTGTATATATGAATGAATGTAATTCATTTCTGAATTGAAAATAGAAAATGAGATTTCAGCATTCACAGTTTCCTGAGAGGGAAGAAGAGTCATATTACACGATGATATAGAAGGTAAACATAACAAAGGATAACTAAACAGATACATAAAGAAGATGGAACATTCCCAACCAAAGTGAATGACATTTCAATATTCTCAGCCCCTCTTGACAGGGTCGAAATTGGACACTCCGATTACAGCTCCAATAATCACAATAAGTACAGTGCCGCCGGCAGCAATGCTGAGTAAGAAGTTCTTGAGCGACGGAGAGACTCCAGACGCGGCTTCCGCCACGTCCGGGACCACCATCGAGGCCGTGAGCGCGGCGGCGGTGATTGCGGTGACGGCCTTCTCCTTCAGGGAAGCCCTGACCTCAAGTCTTCCACTTGATCTTGATGGCGAGGACACAGCCTTTGAGGGCCTGAGGGGTAGTGGCTTGTAGAAGGCCTCTGAGGATTGAACCACCCTCTTTTGGGTGGTGGCATTGGGCAATGGCATAGCCATTGTAACTGCTGAGCTTGAAGCCATTACTCTCTCTTGGGTTGTTTTCTGTTTCTAACTTGGAAATTTTGGTGCCAAGTTTGAGGGCTTGATATTGGTATGAAGGAATTTGAGTAGGTTTAAGATAGTCATAGAGGTGGTGGAAAGGGCTGCAAGCAATATGAGAGGTGGGAAAGGCATTGTCAATTTATCTTTGTCCTAGGTGTCAGCTTCTCCATAGGGATTGGTGGATAAGGTTATCTGATTGGCCCAATTAAACATCAAGATTGAATTTTGTATCTCATTTTCATTCTGTCAATTCTTTTCCTTTTAAAAATGATTAAGGGTCTGAATATCGGTCAAGATTCAAAAATGTAAACTCTTTCTGCTGCCTCTAAATGAATATTTGAGGAAGAAATATAACAAAAAAAAAAAATACATAAAAGGAAGAATACACACTTTTTTTTTGGTCAAAAGGAAGAATACACACTGAAGAATGATTTTTGCCGACGATCTATACCACTGTACTGTTCATCAGCAAAGATTATTCATATATATGCACCGATGTATGACTTTTGCCGACAAATATTTCGTCACTAAAGGTTACTCTCAATATCTCCACTACTATCAGGATACAAATGTTTCGTCCCTAAACGCACATAATTCATATCACAAATCAATTCAAAATCAAAAGCATAGGGACTTCAGTGAAGCCATGTACAGAAACTCGATTAAGGAACCATTGTCAACTTTGAAGCAATGATAAGAAAACAGGGACAGGTCTTTGTAAATGGAATTTGCACAGTACAGGTCTTTGTATTAAATAATCAATTTTACAATGTAACATGAATTCACTCAAAACTGGTATGAACAATTTCAAAAATACGACATCATGTAGATCTCAAAAGTCTCAATTTCAAAACATTGAGACTTTTTCTCCATCTGGTAGGAGTTCGGACATTCTATATCAAAACTTGTCAGCGCCATGAGGGTGGAAGCTCTGTAGTTGCTGACCCAACTTTGGTGAGATAAATCTCCTGAGGCAGGAGGTGATATTTTATATTAAGCTCTTCAAATATTTTCTTCAGCTCTAAGATTAGGTCTGTTCGGCGGCTGGTCTTGTCTCCATAGTTCTGGAAATTTATAGTATGAGAAATATAAAGAGCCATTGTCATCTTGTTTACATCTTCAATTTCCTTCACCGCCACACTATGGGCAGGACGCCAGTGCTGAGGCTTGCTCTCCAAGTATCTGAAGTTTAAAATATTTCTTCATCAATCCATATAAATATATTTGAGGTGCGTACCAGTGCATGTCAGTTTATGAACAAGTGAGATAGGAATCGAGAATAATCAATAGGTGCGCAAAGAAAAAACTGAGCCGACCATAAACCACCAAAAGTCAGACAAGATTCATATAAAGTTATAAACACTCCCACATCTGTGCTTGTTATTGTAAGCTATAGTTGGGAATATATCAACAAGGGAAATGACTGATTGAAGAAGAAAACCATAATAGGGATCTAGTTCTCCAAGGAAGCAAAATGTTATACCAGGATAGCAGAATCACTCGAGGGAACTTACTTAAAAGACTATTCCATTTGAGAAACCTAACTTGCAGCTATTAAGCAGATAAAAAGAGATTATCTGTAGACTAGATGATTCTAATCTTTTATGTCATTATAATTTGAGCAATAGGATCACCAGGACTAAATAAGTGGGTACTGCCTGTAAATATACTTCTAAGAAAGATTGTCATGAGAACTCTACAAGCTTGTAATAAGTTGGTTGTGTTGTTCAGCTCAAGTCTTGAAGAGTAAAAATATAGAGTGAATAATAGAGAAGCACAGTAAGTTGGAGTTAACATACGTTTTTATTCTGGCTTTCATGCTCGCAATAGTGTCAATTGTTGTAGAAACATCAACAGCGAACTCAACAGCATCACCCATCTCTGGGCTCCTATAAAAGTTGCTGATGGGTTTAGTAGCCAGTACTGAATTTGGATAGTATATCTTCTCATTGTCAGGTTTCAAGAAGATCGTTGTCAATATGTTCATCTCTTCAACAATCAACTGTCAAGTTTCAAAGTGTCAAGTAGGTTCTTTTAATACCAGTAAATAAGGTAATTTAGGATTTCAGAGTTACCTGTACTCCATCAACAACACAACGGTCCCCTACATCAAATGGGTGCATCACAAAGACAAATATGATGGCTTCAAACACAGTTTTAGCAGTGTTACCAAAAACAAACACCACCAGTAAAAGCTGTGATGATATAAAGACCAGTATGTTGGTTGTCAAAAATCCCATCAGAAGTAACCACACGATAAGGATCACAACAAGCACAACTGCTGAGCCAAGCCTATTCAACTCCTCTATAGCTGTTTTAGTATCAGTTAAGGAATGTGCCAATGACTTGCGTTCGTTGTAAACATTCACCTGCAAAATAGAACAATGGTGAGATTCATGACATGAAGCATTCTTACAAAGTCTGAATTCCTACATCAATGTTGATGACATGATAGAACTAGGATCCTACCAGAGCGTAATTTAAATTTTAATAGTTACGTGTGACCGCTGGATGTCACAACTAAGTATGTAAATTTAGTTTGTGGTAGTATTATACAGTATACATTTCACAGTACAGATGTGTAGGTGAGTACAAAATGGAAATTTGGCAGATTATTCTGGAAAAAAAAAAAAAGAAGAAGCCAGACTGAAAGTATATATGATAAGAGAATAGAGTGAACTGACAAAGAAGTTACCAGCCAGTTCTTCAAAGGCTTTTTTTTTATCTTTCGACTTTCTGCTCCACCTTCAAACAGAGGAAATACGAGCTCGACTTCGTCCTTTTTCAAGAAGCGACAGAGGTCATCTTCCTCAATGTACCTAGTCCATTTGACAGGGTCAGAAAGCTTATACGAAAATCCAAGTCACCAAAAAGTAAAAGGAACACTCGGAAATAACAGAAATTCTCACTTGCTACCGTGCTTGGCTACATTCAGGAAAATGTCATAAGCTGCAGCCTGTGCTTCAAACTCACTAGTAATCTCTATATCCCTCTGCTCACCCTCCTCATCGTTAATGTCGACTAGTGTGTGGGAGATGGTAGACAACCCAGAACCACTTATCACATTAATCAACCCTTTCATCGTCCAAGCAGAAATTTTATCCTGCTTCATTTTTGAAAGTTTTTCTACGTCAATCACTTCTTCTCTGGGCCCTTCCTTCCCATCATTTTTAGCTTTTGGCAGATTTTTGAAACTCAACCGGCCACTACTTGATTCCTTCCCAAATTTTCTTCTAGCCATCTCCACCAATGGAGGCCCCGAAAGGCTGCGGAGAACATAATGATGAAAGATCGACTCTTTAATCCGATCAAAGAACCTGGTGGACTGAAAAGAAGTGGCTAAAAGCTTCACTAACAAATTCTTCAACAGCCATATGGCTGCTCCAATCTCACAAGAAGCCAAACCCCTTGTCACATAACCTAGAATCTTAGACGTGTTCTTCGACCTCTTCACTCCATGATCAAACAACAAACCCCATGCTAGTAGAATCAAACCCAACCAAATAAACACCTGCACACTCCTCTTCAACCCATAAACAAAATACAAAACCTTCTTCTTAAGCAAGTAATTCGTTTCTATCACGAACACCAAAATATTAATAAGCCATTCTGTAACCAACCTACCACACAACACAACCAACACTAGCACGCACCATTTCCACAGTTTCAATGACCAAATATTCTTACTCTCCAACTTATCAACAGTTAAGCAAGCAACTAAAAACCCAACAATGCACACAAACACAGTCCACTCAAGTAACACCAACTTTTTGAGCTTCTTACCCGATTTCTGGTGCACCTTGAGATTGGCTGTCTTGTACACCTCTTCATCATCTTCCTCATCCTCTTCTCCACGCGCCGGTGTTCCGATCAACGGCGTTCTCGGCGTTATAGGGTTTGATCTTACACCCTCTCTGGGAGTAGTGGCTGTGGCTTTACTGCTTGGTGAAGCCACATTGGGTGAATTTGCACTCGACTTTCTCTTGGGAATTTCTTCAGCAACCTTGACTTCATTAACGTAAGTTGGCTCCTGGAACCTCGACTTGGGCTTGGAGAACGCCGACCTGGCAAGCGAAACCCGGCGAAGCTCGCCTGGAATTCTCGGCGGCTTGCCGGCGGTGGTGGTTGTGATCTCCGGCGAAGCAGAGCCGGCGGCGACTCTGAGCTCCTTTAGCTCAAAGTTGGAGCCTTGGAACCCTTTTTGAGGAGACCCAGTTCGGGAAGGCTGCGGCGAAAACATAACGGTGGATTCTTCGGCGCCGGAAATCTGCACAACGACGTCGTTGGGTGCTGCTCTCTTGTCTTCCATGGTGGGCTTTGCTCTTTTACTAGTACAAAAGATTCACAATTCGAATAGGCATTAAAACAGTAGATAAAGTTGGAATCTTTTTGGCCGGAAAGTTAAGAAGTTTGGGAACAATTACAATGGTTGAAGATTTATAGCACCCCAATGCTTCTTTTGAAATCAGTAGAGGTTTCTGGGTAAGTGGGGTGTTAAGAAAATGAAGGTATGTCAACTATTGGTTGAAGATTTTGGGGCTGCGAATTGTTGACCGGAGACTCTGACAGAGAGACAGAGCGAGACGCTTCCATGGCGGTTTGTTCTTCTTCTTCTTCTTCTCGTGTTTAACGTTATTTAAGCCGCGAAATTACGAACCAAAAAGAGAAAGGGGCAACTGGGTACTTTGTGCTTCAACAAGTCCAACAGGAACCCAACAAAGAAATGGAGATTATAGTAATGATGGTATCAGAGAATTTGGATCACAAAATTAGAAGTGGTCAAGCTTAAGCACTATCCTGGTATATTTTAACTTGCTTAATCAGTTTGTAATTTTTAACTTGCTTAATCAGTTTGTAATTTTTATGAAAAAATTATTATGGCACTTGTTGCAAAGGTTTTGTCTTTAGATTGTTATCCTGATCCACTATATCATATAGTAATGTGGGTGTCAGAGGAATGTGGGTGAGCTAGCTGATGTAACCACTCTTGTATTTATAAGGTTGGATGGATCCGTCTATATCATAGATTCACAATTGAAGATGCTATCATGCTATACCATCCGTATATGTTTGCACTAGGATTGAGTCATTTAATTCATGTATGTTATGCTTCATCAAAAAAAATTCATGTATGTTATGGTAACTTCTGTTTAGTGAGCCTCAACAACAAAATAAGGGGAACTTTCACCTTCGAACAAAGAATATAACACAAGTTGAATGAAGTTCATCAAACACAATATAACACTACAAACCCACGAAAGATTGATGAGCCATGAACTTGATTGTCTTTACTACATATATAAAAAAAACATAATTAAGCAAATTGAAATAGTTAAGTGAATGCAATTATGTAGTCCATTTAATCATTTATGGTGATCACCTTATCCGTCATTTTAAGGATGGACAAAATGACCATAATAAACCGAAAACCGCATTATTGAGATCAATTAAATTCGGTCAGTAAGTAGGCCTCCGCAACTAGAAGTATAACAAATTAAACAACTAAAATCAACTGACATTAACAAGTCCAACCCTATGTTCATACAAAAACATATCAGTTTCTCTCGCTCAGGCCTTACGGATTGAATGTCTTTTTCAATTAAAAAAAAAATTCATACCTACGTATTATATACGAGTGATGAAATTAAGCAGATCAATACTGAAGGGATTGGAAATTATCAACTCGTCCCTTTGACTTTGTGAAATTTTTATTAGGAGTTGGCCGGATGGGTTGGTTGCTGGTTGTAGGCGGCGCAGCCAGCCTATCACACCATACATGGCAGCCTGTTTTCAATTCAAGATCTTCACCCTTCAATATATTCAATAATGCACACATGTTTAATTAGATTATAATGCTGTAACCAATTATGTCACGTGGTGTGAACAGTATTAATCTGAAACTAGCCAGAGCAATATCCAGTTTTTATCTATCATGATGCCAATTATTGCCAAAGATTTGGAATGTGATTGTATTTTGCATCAATTGTCAGTACTTTTTGCTCAGAAATCTCATAACTTTTGGCCATCATGATTAGAGGTGATTGATCGCAATTCATGACAGTACGTACCAGTGTAGTTTGGACCTGACTGGTTATCAATTTTCAGATTAATGTTTTGGGAAATACAGTTGATAAGACCTAACTACATCAAAGCACGATTCAGCCAGTGTGCGGGTCGTAAGAGCAAGTTCACCTGTTGGGTCATCGGATCACCTATTATTCACTGCTTTTTAGTGTTTATTTCCACTCTCTATGTCGCGGACACAGTTTCCAATAAGACCTGGGTTACCAGGTCAGCTTGCAAGTCACTAGGGTGACCCAGGGCACGAAATACAATGTGTCCATGACTCAGAGAGTGAAAATACACATAAAATACAGTGAATAGTAGGTGACTTGGTGACCCACGGATTGACTTGCTCTAAGTTACTCTAATTTAAGACTTTCAGGCCCTTTTTTTTTCTCGATATCATAACTTCAATCTTAGGAGCTCAAGAACAGAAAGTCATACTAACCTAGAGCTCTCCTCTAGGGTTTGTGGTGCGGCGGGTTGATTCAGTCCGGTGAGACCTATACCTTCTCCATTCATGGAGTTCTTTTAGGCTTCGGCTTCATCTTATTTGCTTTCGCTAGTTTCGTTGGCAACATAGCAGTCGGTGGTGAAGGTGAGTGGGGCCCGGGTAGACTGGGTCAGATTACTATTGAGGAGATATCATTCTCCGACGGCGGTTGGGCGTCAGGAACAAAGGGTGGCAGCGACACTGCGAGTTGAGATTTTGTTTGTTTATCAGGTGGATTTTCCCGGCTGGTGGCGATGGTGGCTTTGAACTTTGGTTGGTTGCTGTCTCGCGGCGGAGCTGACAGTTGGTTCAGCAAAGGGAACAGGTTGTAATGGTGATATGTCAAGGCCAGCTCCGACGACGAGTGGCAACGGTGGCATTGGTGGAAGAAGGAATTTGTTCACCTAGGGTTTACTTTGATGGGACTCAGTGGGCCTGGAATGCAGGCCTAGAGCTTGATGGAGTTCAAGGATGATCGGCTTGGGCTTTGTCTTCCAAAGGCAATTGAGGGCCTTATTTTCTCAGTTGAAGGAGTTGAGGGTGGAGTCCCATCCTCTTCTCCTAGTACTTTTTAATTTTTTTCTTCAGGTCGCAAAGATCATTGACTCTGTTATCTCTTTAATTCTTCAGAGTCTTTGGTTTTTGTTTAGAATAAAAGTGCATTACTTTAAAAGGTGGGTGTACTTGGGGTATGCTGATTTCTTATTCTGTTTTTAGAATAGGATTTTAGGGTATTTTGTAAACACGTTTTATGACGACTCAATACGGATACGTCGTTTTTGTATTGCTTGTTGAATTTCGATGAATAGATGATCTTATTTACTAAAAAAAAAAACAAAGAACAGAAATTCATTGCTACATGGTCGGATGGTCCTAGCGAAAATTATTGGGCGGTGAAATTGACATCCATATTTTTACAAACCACACTCTCTCTATACACATATTCATTAAAAAATTACTTGTATAGAGGAGTGTGGTTTGTAAAAATAGGGTACAAATTTCAATCCCCAATTTTTTTCTAAAACAAAAATAACTATTTCATGTGAATTATCTTGTACGGGAATAATGTGCTAATTTTAGGCTCGTCACATTTTTTTGAAATAGAAGGTTCATTTCATAGATGACCAGCTAAAAAGCCAGAGTCTACATACCCTTAAAAGACAGAAAAATAGCGGGTAACAACCAAACTCCTATCTAAGTACTGCAAACTCATTACAAGTCAAATGGAGCCCACTTTTAAAGCGGACTCATAAACAAAGAACAACAACGTGTCTTCTGAGGCAAAATCATCTTCTAGCCAACCATCCGCCAATCACGCAATTGTGGTACGAAATAGAAAGCTACTTCCCAGCAAACAAATAGGAGTCAATTCCTCATCCATAAGCCGCTCTTTCCAGTCTAACTCGAGATAATTACCAATTCCGTAGAACCATGATCTGAATTACGACTGACTCTTTATAGACCATAAAGCCCAACAACACCCAAAGAGGTCAAACTCTCAGGTCAGGCCAGCATAAAGCACTAAGTAATGGATGAGGGTGTCAAGACACCCTCCATCCTGGCCCAATTCTGAAGATAATCAGAACCAACCAAATGGGCCCAGAGACTGAACCCACATTGCCCAGGCCCCGACCCTAAGGCCCAAACCCAGGCAACGAAGCTGGCAGGAGCACCCTTACACCTCCGTTGCCAAACTGCAGTCACCATCTCCGGCGGCCTCCCTTTCCACGGCATGATCCACCAAAACTGAGACCGGAAACCAAGAATCTTCCGATCACCATCAACTGATGATCAACTCCGATCCAAACCCAGCGGCCGGATCTTCACACCAACCCAAACAGAGATGGAACGCTGACACGTGATCCCAGCACCGATCTGCTACACCAAAGTCTCGATCTAACCTTGACCTCGATCTGTTACACCCGTCGGACTTCAACCAAATCCGGCCAGCCAACACCGCAACGCTTGAAGAGACGGTGAGGGAAGGTACTCAACGGCAAGCGTCGCTACGTAGGTCGAGATCCGGGAGGATGGCGCTGCCGCTGTGAACTCGAAACCCTAGAAGAGGCAGGGTTTCGCTCTGATGTTTACAGAATTTTTTATTTAGGCTCGTCACATGAGCAACAACCAAAAGTTTTATTGGAATTATCAACCACTTGCATGTTGTAAATATGGTCTTTTAAAATTGAAAAAGTAGTCACGTTTTAGATGATAATGGTAAAACAACTTTTTTTAATTGGTAATTTGTCTACAAGAAAAGATAAAAAATTCTTGTGGCCAGGAATCAAAGCTCAAAACTGTTTCGAATATGACATGAATCACATGATCATAAATCTTGGTGATAATACATAAAACAATTGAGAACGGCTCCAAGCCTTCCAACACAAGATGAGCCCTAACAACAATAGAGATGAAGGGCCTAAAGTTTTTATTTTTAAAGGACAGCTTGGTGACACCATCGAATTAGTTCCACTGCATGCAGCTAGGTTTTTATCTTCTCCCTATACAAATTCCTCTGCCCAATCGATAACCACCGCCATTTCTCGGGGTACAACGTCTTGATGATGAGTTATACCACTTCTTTCCATCACTGTTGCCTCGTCCTCCTCCTACCGCCGCCGCTAGGTCTACCTCCCAATAAGCTTCCCAAGCCTTTTCTTCGTCAGTATCTTTCTTCACCTCCTCTTCCTTCTTTGCCTCGTACCACGTCTCCGGCCCCCATCCTACGCAAAACGAAGGATCAAGAACCTCAAAACCCTCAAGAATAAACTCACCTTCACTTCTCCATTCATTACTTTCTTCCTCGTCCCAAACCAGTTCCGGGTTGCCGAAGTCGCTCCAATCTATTTCATCAATATAAGCGTCGGGATCTGGCGACGGCACGTTGCAGGGAACCTCCTTGATCTTTGCCAAGAACCGGGTTTTCTCATTTTCGAAGGCCTCTTTGGCCGCAGAGTCGTTCCACCGGGCAACGTTTTGGTAGAGATATATGCACTTGTTATTGGAGTCGGTCAGTTTCTCCCATAACTCTTTGCCTACAGACAAGTAGAGTTGCTCTTCCCAACTATCTTTCGGTGGCCTGGAAGCAACTTTTCGACGTCGAATCCCATCCATAGTTGTGATGATCGAAAGCACTACCAAAAGGATTAAGCAGAAGGACCCTAGAATTTAATTTGGTTTCTCTCAATCGATTTCAAGAGACGAATGAATTAGAGGTCTAGAGGATGTGTGAATGGTCGCTATTTATAGGGAGAGTATTCGATGCACTGGCAGCATGGTAGTCACGTGCCTGTTAAAATAGCTTCTTCCGTTAGACAACATGGTTAGTCAATGTTTCGGTCAACAAATGAACTTTATCCAAAAAAATGTGAAAGGCAGTAAAAAGAAAATTTTACCACATAACCACACGCGATGCACGTGGGAGTAAACGAGGAGGATTAGGGCTCTAAGGTGGGTTTGAGTTGCAGCGGACTCCTGTTCTCTGAAATCTGAGTAAGACGGACAAAATCGATTTGAAGAAGATATTGAGTGGCAGCCTTTATTTGAATCGTCGGCACCATTGATCGATTGTAGCCGGCTAATGCAATTTCGTTCTGGTTCCTGCAGTCCAAGTTCAATTCTGTTTGTAATTAGAATTTGAATTGTATCCACGAGAGCCTTGCGAAGGTGATTAAGCAAGTGGATTTGGTCGCCAATTCATCCATCGGAGCAGCTTGAGGTAACGATTGCTTAACCAAAATAAGAAGTTATATGTTATATGTTTGTATTTTTGTGATGATTGCTGGTGCTGGGTCATTATCTCACAACGGAAAAAACCAACAAAACTCTCTTTTTTTCCCCTGTTCAGTTTTTCATGGCCATCCTCTTATGTAGATTAATCGTATTTTGCATGATTTGGTCCCAAGGTAATGAAATTATACATGGCTTGGTTTCTGGAGTAAGCTTGGGTGTGCCTAAACTATAACTATTTCCTTTGGAAATACTTTGTAATTTTGTGTTTGCTAGTTTGGTAAGAGTCTCTATTAATGCTGGAGTTGCCTTGGCAAGACAGCTTTTAAGTGCCCGAGTCATAATAAAACACATTTGACAAAAACATAAATTCTGTGCAAGTTTTACTAGCTGAGGTACATTGGCAGTTCTTTGATGCTTGCATGGGTTGATTAGAGTAGTCCTTTGATGCTTGCGCAATTTTTCTCTTTTGTGATTTTTGTATACTTGATGTGTTGATTAGAGTAGTTGCTGCTGAAATTGGTTGTTATATATACCATTTTGTACTTTGAAGTTTGTCTTTAGTGGAATGACTTGGCAGCCAACAATTGTATTTATTAAGCAAAGTCTAGGTAGATGAGTAGAGTCTAGTTCGGCAACACCCATAATATAGTCAAACAATATGAATGTTTAGTGCATCATTCAATTGTTGAAACAATTTATTTTATTTTTTTTCTGTTATAATAATAATAAAGGTAGATGAAATTTGTTTATAGTGCATCATATTTTTTTTTTTTTTTTTTTTGTGGATTTACTTACCGACATTGGTGTTTTCGGCCCGGTATTGTGCTTTATTAACATAGATAATGATTCATGCGTAGGTATTCAGAGGAACTGATTTACGGACATTTGGGCAGTTTGCCGATGGGGTGGAGCAAGGGTTTTATGGACGATGATGGCAACTGTAATAAGAGAAGAAAATTCACAGAAAGCCTGAATAGATCAACTAATCTGACAGAAAGGTATTATACCAATAAAGTAGAGACTGCTGAATGGGTTGATGGTAGGATCAGATTGCAGTGTACACTGTTTGAAGGTATTTCGCTGGTGAATTCCGAAGTAGCTTGTGTGAAATATGATATTAGGAAGCTTTGTTCAATGTTGCGGTGTTTGGAGCCCAACATAGAGAGTGTGAGAAAGAAAATCTGTGAAATTGAACAGTCCTTATCTGACATGAAGGTTGGTGGTGTGGAATCTATTGTTGCCGATGTTATTAAAGTTTTGCTATGCCTCAGGTAGCGGAAAAGGTAGTAGAATTCAAGGACATAGATGGCCATAATTTGTGGACAGACATCACTAAGGAGAAAGAACCGAGAAAGTTATGTCCATGCACCCCAATAGCTACTGATGGCCTTCTGCACATGAAAATTTTTGACAAAGTTCCACACGAGAAGGTATCTAATAGGAGGAAAATTTTAATTGTTTGACGGAACAATTTTGAAGTAGTAACCATGTGTTATCATTTGATTGTATTTGCACAGGTTGATCATATGACAGATGAGAAGGTGACAGAATCGGCCGACAAAAAAACTTTGACGGGCTTCAACGACTCAAAGGTTAAAAACAAAAACGACGACAGATTTCCGTCCAAACTCCTAGGTTGAAAATTTGTACAATAATAGTTGAAGCTTCGACATTAAAGCTTGTGTCCATCCAAACTTTTTTAAAAATTGTTTTCTCAATGTTCTGTTAATATTTTAGAAAGAAAAGGTTTTTTTTTTTGGTAAATAACCGTAATCAACGGTTCACTATCTCAATCAAGGCCTAAATGATGACAAACATGGCTAATTGTTTCATAGGGGTCGTCAACGGGCCCGGCCCGGCCCATTCATAGCGGGCTTGGGCCGGGCCTTGCTATATTTTTAAATAATAGCGGGCCGGGCCGGCCTTTATTAAAAATAGACGGATCCAAGCCCGTCCATATAAAGCGGGCTTTGCGGGCTTTTTCGGCCCGGGCCGGGCTTGGCCTTGCGGGCTTTTTTGGGCCAGGCCTTGCGGGCTTTATGTATAAATAAATATTTAAAGACACAAATATTTTTTTTTTTAATCAAGCTTTGGAAATTCATTGGATAATGATCAAATACAATCAAAGATAACATATCTATAATTCTATATTGTACCCAAAAAAAATCTTTATTTATATATAGATACTAATTTATTGATAAATAAATTTTTAAAGGCACTCATTTTTTATAAATCTATATTTATACATCATACACTCCAAATAGCAACATATAGCAATTCAAAGAAAATGAGAAAACTGACCGTTGGATGTGATTATTACAATAAAATAAGAGTGTGGTTAAAAATTTAGTCAATTTCACCATAGTTTCAAACCCGATCGGATTGGTCAACTGTAGTCACTTGCATGTTTTCTTGGTTGACCGATGGCGTGATGAACGCAAAACTTGCTTATTTTTTTACATCACGTTTGTAAATATTTCATCGATGGATGTGTGTGGACATAAGATAAAAATTTCAATTTTTAATTACAAATACGTTGACCTATACTAATTTGTCTCCTAAAGTTGTATGACTTATACATTGCATTTAAATTGTTGAGGTCCATTCTAAAACAACCGTGAAGTGGAAGATGAATTTGGAGAAACCAACCGCTCGATTGAGAGATTGTAATATTTTATGGTGGTTGTAAAAAATCTAGTCAATTTGGTTATCGTTTCGAATTCGATCAACTAGGTCAAACGTAGTTACTCTTATAAACCTATATTTATATATCATACACTCCAAAGAGCAACCCCTATCAATTCAAAGAAAATGAAAAAACCGACCGTTGGATGAGTTTATTACAATAAATTATGAATGTGATAAAAAAATTTAGCCAATTTCACCATATTTTCGAATTCGATCGGATTGGTCAACCGTAGTCACTTATATGTTTTCTTGGTTGACCGATGGCGTGACAACCGCGAAACGTGCTTATTTTTTCACATCACGTTTGTATATATTCCATCGATGGATGTGCATGGACATAAGATAAAAAAAATTAATTTCAATTACAAACACATTGGCCTATACCAATTTTCTTCCTAAAGTTGTATGACTTGTACATTGCATTTAAATTGTTGAGGTCCATTCTAAAACAACCATGAAGTAGAAGATGAATTTGGAGAAACCAACCGCTCGATTGAGAGATTGTAATATTTTATGGTGGTTGTAAAAAATACAGCCAATTTGGTTTTCGTTTCGAATTCGATCAACTAGGTCAAACGTAGTTACTCTTCTAAACCTATATTTATATATCACACGCTCCAAAGAGCAACCCCTATCAATTCAAATAAAATGGGAAAACCGACCGTTGGATGTGATTATTACAATAAATTATGAGTGTGGTTAAAAATTTAGTCAATTTCACCATAGTTTCAAACTCGATCGGATTGGTCAACTGTAGTCACTTACATGTTTTCTTGGTTGACCGATGGCGTGATGAACGCAAAACTTGTTTATTTTTTTACATCACGCTTGTAAATAATTCATCGATGGATGTGTGTGGACATAAGATAAAAATTTCAATTTTTAATTACAAATACGTTGGCCTATACTAATTTGTCTCCTAAAATTGTATGACTTATACATTGCATTTAAATTGTTGAGGTCCATTCTAAAACAACCATGAAGTGGAAGATGAATTTGGAGAAACCAACCGCTCGATTGAGAGATTGTAATATTTTATGGTGGTTGTAAAAAATCTAGCAAATTTGGTTATCGTTTCGAATTCGATCAACTAGGTCAAACATAGTTACTCTTATAAACCTATATTTATATATCATACAATCCTAAGAGCAACCCCTATTAATTCAAAGAAAATGGAAAAACCGACCGTTAGATGAGTTAATTACAATAAATTATGAGTGTGGTAAAACATTTAGCCAATTTCACCATATTTTCGAATCCGATCGAATTGGTCAACTGATATTTAGAATATATATATATATATATATATATATATATATATATATATATATTATATAGAAGTATAAGAACTTCCACACACACACACACACACACACACACACATATATATATATATATATAAACACACACACATATTATATATATATATATATATATATATATATATATATATATTTATAAACACACACACATATATAGATATATCTATATATAACACACACACACACACACACACACACACACACACATATATATATATATATATATATATATATAAACACACACAAATATATATCTATATATGTGTATATATATATTTAGAAACACACACACACATATCTACATATATATATATATATATATATATATATATATATATATATATATATATATATATATATATATATATATAAAATATTTTACGGGCCGGGCTAGCGGGCTTTTACGGGCCGGGCCTAGCGGACCTTTGGCGGGCCGGGCCGGGCTTTTGCGGGCCGGCCCACTACCCACCCGATGCGGGCTTTTTAACGGGCCGGGCCGGGCTTTTAGCCCTCAGGGCCGGCGGGCCTCCATCGGCCCACTTGATCCGCGGGCTTTTTGATGAGGCCTAATCAATCCTTGTAGGCACGTTTGTAGCAGGTATATGTGATCTCGTCAATTTAGCGATATCATAAAATGTATCAGGCATCGAATATGCTACGTTCTGAAGATCAAGATGAGACAAAGTGGGGACAGACCACGACAATTCCTGTAGTTCTTGTTGACCATTCTTATTCTTGTCTCTCTTTAACGACAGGAAGACTATCTCATCAAAGTGACAATCCGCAAATCTAGTGGTAAAGAGATCGTCTGTCAAGGGTTCTAAATAGTGGATAATGGTTGGAGAATCATATCCAATATAAATTCCCAATCGTCTTTGAGGACCCATCTTAGTACGCTGTGGTGGCGCAATTGGCACATAAACTACACATAAAAAAATGTACATTGGGTTTAGTGTCTTATGTTTACATGTCTAAATAATAGATCTTTGCTTGATTGTTGTCTAATTATCATGAGTGAAAACAATACACCGCTGTTAATAATATATTTTCTCTTCCAAATTAATTGGCGGTTTATGCCTGTTCAATTGAATTCTTGTTTTCAATTGAATTCTTTTTAACAGGTAAAGTAAGGAATAATGTTTGTATTTTGATTATGGCTTATTGGTTTACTCTACAAGTAAGGAATGTTGCGTGGTTCTGCATGATTTAGATGCTTGTGTGTTTTGATGTGGACATCCATATGTGGTTGCATCTATTAAGTTTTGGATTAAGATGCTGCTATGTAGTACGTTTTGTAATTTAATCGATTAATAGTAGTGTTATATTGCTCAGTTGCACTGATGTAAAACTTTTGATATCAGGTTGAGGACTAGCAAAAGAAAAATCAAAAGGCCAATAAAGTACATTAACTACCGGGATTATACACGGTAATT
>NC_084820.1:6334140-6349140 GCF_958449725.1 Rosa rugosa | reverse complement strand
TGCTTGAGTTTGGGTTATAGCTTCGCCCATTCCGAGATCCATAAGGAAAACGAGCCCTTATTGGAATCAAGTAGCGGAGATTGAATATGAAACTTCAATCAATAATCCTTCTATGGCAAGGAACAGTCGAAACCCTAAGGTGTAAATACCAGGTTTCAAGGGCACAACACAACAACTCTCAATCAACTAATCTCTCAGATTATCAAAGTCTCTCCGGAGCAGACCTACCTTCAACCTAGTTGAAAACCAGCGAAGCAAGAGTAACGCCCTCACAACCCAACGAAGCTAAAGTCACGCTTTAGCAAACCCATGTTTTCTCCTACTTCCCGGTGATTGCTCTGCTTAGTGTACAACACTAAGTATCGACTTTGTGACGCAAGAGATCACACCACAAGCCCTTACCCGTAAGGCAAGAAGTCATTTTCCGAAAAGCATAGAAAAGAACCTGGTGACGAGGTTGGTGCTCTCCTCGTCCACAATGTTTGAGAAGAAGTTAGGTCAAGGGACACCCCGACTACTGCACCCCACGGTGCTGGCACGCCTACGCACTCAAAAGAGACTGTTTGCACGCCAGACTGGTTTTGGAGCCAAACAACCATAGCTTGGGTACTTTGCCTACATAATATATGATCGTTGGTTCTACACATCTAGGTGCAAAGTTCTTTGGTGTACTGCAATTGCGCGCATTGGCACCGAGAACTTTGTCTGCTATTATTCTTAGTTTAGAATTATGTTATTCTGCTAGGTTTCTGAAAAGGAGCGGAATTGTTTCAAGTGTAATGACACCTATCATCCCTAGTGAGAACTATGTACTGTACCATTCTGGCCTGTGTTACTTTGAATGAAATTATTATACTTCAAAAAAAAAAGGTGTGGGTATGTGACTGTGGACTGTGACTTCTAAGTGTTTATTGTTTAGACCTTATCAATAATTATTAATTAATTTTGAGTAAAATGACTAAATTTGTTTAATGATTTCTTAGTAGATTATCTACGGTTTAGGGCTCACCAATCATACATGTATCACATCACCTAATTTAAGTTGTTCACATATGACTGCATCACGTCACACGTGTCAAAGTAATAATGTGAAGAATTGCTTATAACGTTTAAGGTCTCTTTACTTGTTGCAAGTTAATTTGGGTCTCGTACCTAATTTTCTTCGTAAGCAAGAAAGCATATTTATCTAAAGGAATAATATCCCTCTTAAATGACTGTTATATTTCTGGTATGTCATTTCCAACTTTAAAACAAATTAACAGGAATCTGTTCAAATAAAACCCTAATTTGTGTTTGGCCCAAACTCTAGGTTACTTAATCTAGTGGTAATAGGGTTACATTAGAAGGATCTAGATTCCTATTCAATGTACGATTACTTTCCTTGTATAATTAAGATTCTATGCATTATAATCTTCTATATAACGAGGCCCCTATTATCAATTAGAATACACAATTTCGTTTCCCTAAAACAGAATCAAAATTAATAGCAAAATAACGGCATTTTTTCATATATGGCATGTAATATGGCTCTATTATCAATTCAAACCACGCATTTACCACGGATGTATTTAGTCAATAAACTTAGACGTCCACCCTAAAATCTTATCTGATTAATTACATAATATTAAAAAAAAATCCGTTATTTCAATAATGACCAAAAAGAGAAAAATGCATCATTATCCAAAGTGATCTAGGTCAATTGGGTCATGAAAATAATACCATTAGGTTGTTAGTGGTCGCATCACAAACATTCCCCTACCCTAAAAACTTGCAAAGCAAGAAGACGATAACGACGAGAGCCTCTAGAAATCTCCAATTTTACTCAAATTCCCAAAAAACCACTTCACGAGGCCTGCTTTCCAAATACCCAAACGTGACAAAACCGTCTTATCACACCCATCCATCCCCCCTTTGCCCCCGTCACAAAATCCTCGCGCCCTTTTCCTTCCCCCCCCCCCCCACTACCCTCCACGTCACCACGTCCGCCACCTAGCACCACACTCTAAACAAAACCCCTCACCGTCGGATCCAACACCAACGGTCCAGATCTATCAGAACCCAAGGGCCCACAGAGTCGTGGGACCCAACAAAGGGAACGTCGGGTCGGGTCCCTGTCAGGTATAAATACAAAAGCGCTACCCACACTACTCTCACTCTCTCTCTCTCTCTCTCTCTCTCTCTCTCAGCTTTTTCTTCCGTACTCTCTGAAAAACAATGGAGGACATGCGGAAGAGGCCCGGAGCTGACGTCACGACCGACGACGCGTCGTCCTCGTCCTCCGCGAAGAGGCGGCGAGATCAGGCCCAAGGAGGCGGTGGCATTTCGGTTGTTCCTCCGGTAGCGAACGACGTCGTCGTTGCGGACAGAGGCGACGTTTCGGTTACTCCGGCAGTGAACGACGTCGTTGCGGACAACGGCGACATTTTGGCTCCTCCTGCAGTGAACGGTGTCGTTGCGGACAGTGGAGACGTTTCGGTTCCTCCTGCAGCGAACGACGTCGTTGTGGAAAACGGCGACATTTCGGTTCCTCCGGCAATGAACGGCGTCGCTGCGGTTCCTCCGGCTGTGAAAGACGTGGTTGCGGAGAGCGGCGACGAGACGGCGAGCGAGCTCTCGAGGCTTCTGGAGACGGACTACCTGTCGCGGAACGCGGTCACTGCTCCGGCGAGATTGACGTTCTCGGAGCACCCTTCCAGGTCGCCGAAGCTGTTCCAGACGATGTCGACTTCGTACATCACGATAAACGGGAACGAGGAGAGTTGCGGCTCGTCGTTCTCGGACGCCGAGTCGTCGGTGATGGCGAGCGTGGACAGGACCGGGCGCGACGTGGAGCAGGTGAGGCTGGACTACGAGTGGTACGCGGCGGAGAGATGGGCGGAGGGGCACGGCGAGTCGGGATTCGACGACCGCGCGTGGGATGCTGCCGATCATTCGGCGCGTGAAAGAATGGTGCTCAACTTGGACTTGAATTCGGAGTGGGACGACGCCGCGCTGGCCAGGTTTGTAGGTGAAGACCTCAATTGACAGCTAGCTCAGTTTTCCGGTACTGATTAATTTCTTTAGTGTTAATTTTTGGGATTGTGATCTAAGCTAGAATTTAAATTTTAATTACAAAAGATTTAGTCTAGTTTAGTCTAATCTAAGCTAGAATTTAAATTTTAATTACAAAAGATTTAGGATACACAGAGATGATGAAGAAGATGGTGATGATTGGTCTATTATGGAAATTGGGGGTTAAAAGTGCATGTGGGAAAAGTGAATTAGCAATTAGGCAGGTGCTAATTGTAACCAAAAACTTGGAAAAGGAGTATATTTTCGTTGCCTAAACCCCTTTTTGATTTGCTTAATTAATTGTTTAGAGGTTTCTTTACTTTTAATTAGTCGTTAATCTATTGTTTAATTCTTGGGAGACTCCGACTGTGAATCTGTGACCCGAATGAAATGAGTGCATGGAGTTTGGTCATGGTTGTTTGTACACCATTGACCGGCCAGAACAACCAAGAGGACAATGTACATGTCCAAAATGGGGACAATGGTTAGTTTCCGGAGTATTGAAACGAAAGAATCGGTATTATTCTAAAATTAAATTAATAATAATTTACGGGGTATTCTACACAATGAACTAATCCGACGATTTATTGGGGATGGTCTCCATTTGTGTAAACAGAGACTGAAAACAGCTGGGCAAAAAATGGTACACACAGGCGTCCTTTGTCCTTGTCCTTGACCTCGGGTTCTTGCGTGCCATGGGGTCCTAGACACTTACTGAGATCCTACCAATTTTGGATCCATATTTTCAGCGTGCGTTTCAATGCCTCATAATTATTCTGTTCATGGATAATATAGAGCTTTGTTTTGGACTAAGGTAAGGCCACCTCAAAGCATGTGACAAATACAAACTATAAACAATGGAATTTGTGACTTAAATTAGTATGTGATTTTTGGTTATCTTGAAGTTTGGGTCCCAAATAAAGAGACACATGCATGGTTAATAAACTTAATATTGCTCCACATGTTTTATAACTGTGCCTTATTGTGCATGGGGGAAAGAGGAACTTTTCTCCTCCTTGAGTCCAGGATAATATAATGCTGGTCACATCAAGCCCATTATATTGGAGAGTTTCAATACAAAAGGTCCAATAATATATAAAACCCTTGAACATATATAGCGTATGGCCCAATGTTACCCATCATTTTGGATCAAGTACGTTATGAGCACGGCCCATTTACATGGTCCTATAAGGGCCTTGTTGTGCTACTCACATCCCAACTGATAACAACTTTCTCTTAGGGCCTTGTTGAGGGAACGTGCATAGCTACTTTTTTCCCTCTGCCCGGTCAGCCATTCATACGGAGCCTGAAAGCTCTTTAAGGCGGGGTCGTTGATCACAATTCAACAGGACTGGAAGGAAATCGAAGTTGAAAGTGACTGCGTGAACTTGGTGAGTGCATTACATGCAGACGGTGATGATTTTTCGGTCATCGGAAGGATCTTGGATGATTGTAGAAGGTATGTTAATGCTTTTACATTATTTTATTTTCAACATATATATCGCGAAGCAAATGGTGTAGCCAATACATTAGCCCACCTTGCTAGATCTAGTAACTTAGATGAGTTTTGTTTAGAGGAGACGCATGTTATTATTCAAGACGTTCTCTATGAAGATCATTGTAATCTTGCTTATGTAGCTAGGGGTTCAGTTATATGTCCTCCCGATTCAAAATTTTAATTCAATAAAATGAAACCGAGAGTGGAGTTGAGCTCTCAAGTAGGCTGTGAGGGAAATGAAAACAAGGAACTACAACCCCAAAATCCCCTCTTACCGGGCCTCTTTGTCAGGCTCATCACACCTCCGTCGTATTTAGTGACAAGTTTTTTAGAATTTTAATTACTTGACAGAAACTATCGGATAAGAAATTATGTTGCATTCATTTTGAGTAAATTGTGACAAACGTCAAGAATCTCTTCTTGTTTTCATGTTTCTTGTATAAGAATTTTCTTGGACCAAAAAGCTTGTTGCACTCATATTTTCTCATCATTTGATGTCCAAATCATTCGCTAACCATCATTGCTTAACATTGCTAAAAGCTAAAGTTAATTGAGAGAATGAATCCCTAGATGTAAGTGGGTGGGTTATCTATCAATAGAAAATTACATGATTTCAAGAATGGGTAAATTAAAGTTCATAGGTAGTCACTAGGACAATAAGGCCACTTCATTTGATATCCTAACCTGGTGAGCAAACCAGTCAAAGGAAGTAGGGGTACCCAACAAACAAACAAGCGGGGAAGAGGGGAAAACTTTGTGGCTCAAGAACCCTAATCCTAAACTCTATTGGTCTAGAAGTGCTTTTGGTCAAACTAAAAAGGGGGGTACTCAAAGTCTCAAATCAACAAGGATACTTACAATAATTTGCAAGACTTGCATATGATTTCTAAATCATATATACTAAAACTAGAATGTAGTTAGGATTGCATCATTTATATGAGTACTCTTAAACGTTAATGCAATCAATTGAAGATGCATTTTTTTTTAAACCCCACCAATCCACACTCTTGATGGAACTCAAACACATGATCTCCCAAATAAAAAATTATTGCCTATTTGTTTTATCATCCCACCAAACACACTCACTCAATATACATACTCATTAACATGTTACTAATATGAAATGTGATGTCATTCCTATGATTAAAAATGGGAGATCAACAACATTATTATTTAAGCAATGATGTCATTCCATGGCTGCTTTTGTACCCCATTCCAATCCCATCATTCTCCTATCAATTCATCACCATACCACAAAAATAAAAGGTGATTATGGGTCTCAATCATCACAATAACATAGGTCTGCTCACTTAAGAGATAATTTTTAAGAGACTGTGAGGGACAAATAAATCTAACAGTTGAAAACAAAAGCACAATTTTAAGTTGTTATAATTTATCCTTATAATTTTTAACTTTGAAATTTACTTTGGCATTAGATCATATGACATGTTGTTTCAATCTACTTTGGCTACACCTCGTAGTATTGTATTGAGGGGTAGGGTAGTTTGGTCACCGCCTCCTTCCGGCTGGCTTAAGGCCAATTGTGATGGAGCCTTTGATTTCTCCTCCAAATCTGGTGGAGTAGGACTGGTTCTTCGAGATGCTATGGGGGATATTGTTGGTGGAATTTGTTTAAAGGTCAACTCTGTTGCCTCTCCAGATATTGTTGAGGCCATGGCTTGTAGGGCTGCTTGCTCCCTGGCAGTACAGTGTCATCTTTCTCCTATTCTGTTTGAGACAGATTGTTAGAGTTTAGTTTCTGCTATTGAGGCTGAGGGGGAGGAGACTTCATCCTTGGGTCGTATTATTGAGGACATCAACTTTTCTCTTGGGATGTTGGTGGGTTCTTTCTCTAATATGGCTGCCCATAATTTAGCTAAACTAGCTTTACATTCTTCTTTTAATCTTTCATGGAGTGGGCTTGTCCCTCCTGTTATTAGAAGCTTTGTGGCTTCTCATTGTTCTCTTTGATTGAGTAATACAATTCGGTCGTCTTTCCCCTAAAAAAAACTTTGAAATTTAATACATATGGTTGAAATGTATTTGTCCCTCACAATTTCTTAAAACTGTCTTTTTTTTTTTTTGGATATGGGGATCAATTAAGTTGCCCCAAAGCTAGCCTAAAAGGCTGAAAATAGAACCAACTATTAAGTCTGATGGACAGGCCCAAACAGATAAAAAGAAAAGGAAACTTAATTTCCAATTGAGCTAAGAAAAGCCAGTATAAGGAAATTAACCCTTGTAAAACAGCTAATGCATAGGCCCAAAGAACAAGCCCGATCCAAAACAGAAAACCTAGCTACTGCAGACCACCTCGCGCCGCTGACCACGTAGGATCGCCGATGTGTCGCCGGAAGTAGAACACCAAGTAGTTCCATGATGAATAACCGATGCCAATCAAAACTCAGAACACAAATCATAGGAAAACCAACAACCCAGGGAAGAAGATCCCTCAAAACAACCTTATACTGTCCACCATCAAGACCCAAACCAAGAAAGAGTCGTGGCTGCCGAAAGAGGACCGAGAACCATGGAGAATGGGGGGTGACGAACCCATGCGTGAGCACCCATACTCACCTAGGTAAGTGCCTTGCACTTTATCATCGCAGCCATAGTAGCTCTCATGGAGGTTGAGAGTGAAATGAGAAGAATTGTTTTGGGGTTGGGTAATCAAGGATCTGGAAATATGTGGGATTGATTGACATTGAGAAAGAAAGAAAAAAAAGAGGTGAGGAACAATATCCTCCCGATCTGGACAGTGCCAGGAATGAACTGGACGTAGCTAGAAAATACCACAAATGGAGCAAAAGAAACACCACAAAGGTGAGAGAAGAGCAGTAGATTCTTGAGAATGCTGAAAGGGATGAAGGAGAAAGGACCTCCCCCCAACTCTTAGGTCTTCAATCTAGATCCCAAGGGATTAAGATTTGGGCAAAAGGAGAAGGGGGAGGGGGATTTTTTCCAGATCTACTTTCTCTCTCTACAGTTTAGAGGGAGAGGGTCCTAGAGTTGGTTAGTTAAGTTTAGGTCTCTCTCTATTTCCTTAAAACTGTCTCTTAGATGAGCAAGCTTGCACAATAGCATATATAACACCGTTGCAAAAGTAAACATTGCTTAAGGAATAAGTACAATTTATATCTCTTTTCTAATATTGATTGGTTTGGCCCTATGATATTGTCATATCTGCACTCCCTTTAATGAAGATATACAAGAAAGGTTTGGATATGATAAACAATTGAAGGAGAAGTCTTTGGCAATTAAAGGAACTGATAAAATATGTATCAAGATTGGCTTAGTTTATAATAATACAATTGGATCATAGTATAAAATGCCATCATGGTGCTTATGGCCACCAAGATTCGTTGTAACCTTTACTTCTTCCTCATACAATCCAAAGCATAAGTTGACCACAATATCCCAACTGTTTATAACTTATAAATGCCATGAGAAAAAGCGGAAATGTTTATACAATACTCCTAGAATTGCTAGAAATACTATTAGTATAAGTAAATGAAGTATAATTTAGCAGGAATCGACTTTGCGGGTTTACAAAATTGTTACACCATTTGAACAATATAAACGAAAGGTCTTTGCATGTCAGTCGAGTCTGCAAATCCACATCCCATCGATCACTTTTTCGATGTAGAATCATAAACATGGCTTTGATACTAGTCATTATACAACGTGGCTTCAATCCATGTCACTTTCTCCAGCAGCTCTTAATGTTTGGAGATCTTTACAAACTATTTTTATGTTAATTTAACAGTAGAAACGCTGGAGTTTTTGGCGTTTTCATCAAAAGGGCTTCTATCAAGAGCTCTTAGGTTTTTTTAGAGAAGATCTAATTAGAGCTCTGCCAAAATGTAATAATTTAAAGAGTTCTGCCAACAAAATGTAATAATTTTTGCAACAGATCAACACACTCACCATAAACGAAAAAGAACCAAGAGCCATGATTGGTAAATTCATAAGACGATCAATTCATGAATGATCCAGTTGGTGAGTTTGTCCCTTCCCCAGTGTCCATGTGAGGGTTGGTGAGAGGCTCTATCAACCTTTAAAAGCTTCAGATATGTTCTGGGCCGTCTGGGCATCACTAATAAGTTATAATCTTTTTGCTTTTGCCTTTGGGTAAATTTGCCTCTGAGATCTTTATGCCCAAAGCAGTAAAATGGGGTAATCAAATGAGTGTATCATGTTTACAGAGAGTGTAATTCAGTGGCTGATTTGTTAGCGAATATTGGGCATGGTTATGAACCTGGCTGCAGATTCTTTAGCTCCCCTCCTATTGATGTCGTGCCTCTTCTGGAAGCTGACTTTTTGGGCTTGTCTAAGCCAAGATTAATTGTGTTTTAGGTTTCTTGTCCTTTGCCTTCGGGTATCCTTGTAATCAAAAAAAAATTTGCCTCTGAGATCTTTATGCCCAAAGCAGTAAAATGGGGTAATCAAATGAGTGTATCTGGAACAATGATATTATTTTGGACCCCCATTTCAAAAAAAGAAAACAAAAAGAAAAAATGATATTATTTTGGACAAAAATGGCAGTAGCATTTAGGGATACTAGGACAAGATTTCATCAGCACTGGTCTTTTAGGTATATGAGCCATATAATTGGGGCATCTGAATTGAGCTCAAAAAAAGTAGAGCCCTGTCTTCACTAGAAAATTTAATAAAGTCTAGTCCTTTAACCTAAATACCATAGAGAAACATAGAACCCATAGAGGCATAGACCCCTTATAAAATCCTCATCAGTAATTCAATCCCACCTCACAGTCCTTCTCTTCCCCTAAACCCTTTTGTGCCCATACACTTCTTCTGTTATTTTGAGCTGGTGAAAGATTCAAACTTTTTTTTTTTGTTAAGTCTGCAAAAGATTTAAACTTGGTGTGAAAGATTCAAACTTGTGCAAAAATGGTGGCCAAGAAATCTAGAATTGTGGTCATTGGAGCAGGAATGGCTGGTGTTACGGCAGCTAACAAGCTCTACACTTCTGGGTGTGAGGACTTGTTTGAGCTCATTGTTGTGGAGGGCGGGACTAGAATTGGAGGCAGAATAAACACTTCAGAGTTTGGTGGTGACCGGATTGAGATGGGTGCTACTTGGATCCATGGCATTGGAGGCAGCCCAGTTCACAAAATAGCTCAAGAAATCAAGGCCCTTGAGTCTGAGCAGCCATGGGAGTGCATGGACGGGTCCTCAGACGAGCCCAAGACCATTGCTGAAGGTGGGTTCGAGGTGAGTCCGACTGTGGTGGATCCCATTACTACTTTGTTTAAGAATCTGATGGATTATGCTCAGGGCAAGAAGGTGTTCGAACAAAGTGATGAACAGGATTGCAATGGAGATGTTGAGTATATGAAGCTTGGAGATGAAGCTTCCGGGGTTTATTGTGGCAATGGTGGTGCAGGGAAGCTTAGCGTTGGTTCATTTCTTCAGAAAGGGCTCGATGCTTATTGGGTTTCGAAGAAGAGGAAGGAGGAGGTGAATGGTTGTGGTGAATGGAGCAGAGAGTCGCTAGAAGAAGCGGTTTTTGCAATGCATGAGAGCACCCAGAGGACTTATACTTCAGCTGGTGACTTGTTGACTTTGGATTATAATGCAGAAAGCGAGTACAGGATGTTCCCAGGTGAAGAAATCACCATTGCTAAAGGTTACTTGAGCATAGTTCAATCACTAGCCTCTGTTCTACCACCTGATGTGATCCAATTAGGCAAAAGGGTCACCAAGGTTGAATGGAAGGCAGAGTCTACTCAGTTACGTATGGATCAAAATGGCTATGAGTCAAGGCCTGTGAAGCTACACTTTAGTGATGGGTCAGTTTTGCTGGCTGATCATGTTATTGTTACTGTTTCTTTGGGGGTACTTAAAGCTGCAACACACCAAAATTCAGGTATGTTCAGTCCTCCCTTGCCTTGTTTCAAAGCTGACGCAATATCAAGGCTTGGTTTTGGAGTAGTTAACAAGCTGTTTCTGCAACTGAGCTCCACCCATGTTACAAAAGGCCAAGATTTCAGCAAGTTCCCATTTTTACAAATGGTGTTTCACAGAGAAGACTCAGAGTTCAGGCTCAAGAAGATTCCATGGTGGATGAGGAAGACAGCTTCTCTTTGTCCACTGTATCACAATTCCAGTGTACTATTGTCTTGGTTTGCAGGGAAAGAAGCACTTGAGCTTGAATCACTCGAAGATGAAGAGATCATCAATGGAGTCACAGCAACAGTCTCTAGCTTTCTATCAAAACCCCACAAGAAAGAGAGAGAGAATTCTCATTCCCAATTAGGCAATGGGCATGTGAATCATGATGAGGAAAACTCCGAAGTGAAATTTGCAAATGTTTTGAAGAGTCAATGGGGTAGTGATCCTTTGTTTCTTGGATCCTACTCTTATGTTGCTGTTGGATCAAGTGGTGAGGATTTGGACACCATGGCAGAGCCATTGCCAAAGTTAAGCAGTTCTGATGAGGCTGCTAGTGCTACTTCACCTCCTTCACTTCAAATTCTGTTTGCAGGGGAAGCAACACACAGAACCCACTATTCCACAACCCATGGAGCTTACTTTAGTGGTCTTAGAGAAGCCAATAGGCTTCTCCAACATTACAACCACCATGTTGGGGTTTAGAAGGACTTAGTAGGACTTTTACTTGTTTATTTTTGAAGATTTATTGCTATGATATTAATCATATATTGTCATTTTGATCATTTAGAACATCTTTGTTTCTCTTTAAGTACAAGTGAATGAGAGTAAGAGAAATAGGGATATGGGGACAATTTGTTAGAGATGTACTGCATGAATTAAACAAGCTTCTTTCATTTTTCCATTGCTTTCAGTCTTTACTATTCTTTGTGATCTTACTTTCTTCATTGTTTGATATTGAGATTAAGTTTGAGAAGTACCCAGATCAAAACAAGTTTGAGAAGTACAAAGAGAGAGATAGGGCTTTGGATGCCACCTCTCTTCCCTACCAAGTGTCTTATTTTGGATTGCTCAATGGACAGGATCCGATAAACCCGCCCTTTCCAGCTAGGACTATTTTCACCAGTTCCTTTCTTGCACTGACAATTTGTTTCACTGCCCATGACTCAATCCACATCCATACAAAGCCTTTCCCTACATTCATTTCATGATTGAGTTCTTATTTTTTTTTTTTAATATCTTTGATTTTTCTTTATACTTCGATGGGGATGAATGATTCCTCTGTTAGAGTTAGACCTTTGACAACTTGGGAGAATCAATCAATGAGCTGGTGATTTCACAGAACAGTGGGATAGAAACCACAGCTCTCTCATGTCCCATCTGAGCAAATCTTAGTGTTTTTTTGTGGTCAAAAGGGGGTCAGTCGAATAGTGAGTGGTTTAGCGATTCACTACTCTTTCGGAGTTTTAATGTTCCAAAAATCATACCTAGTAACGGGGTGTTCTATAGTCTAGAATATTCAAACTTTAAGATCAGAAGCCGTTAGATTATATCAATATATTGTGAAGTATTTTGCATACAGTGACTAATCTAAATGTTTTTAAAAACTCTAATGTTATAGAATACTAGCACTATAACCACATCGTCTTTAACAATGAGATAAAAATAGAGATGCTCTTATTGTTATTGATATCTGTTCTCCTTGATCTTTTGAACGGAATCCCTCTTGAAATCAGAATGATTTATTTGAACTATTATTATTATTATTGCGGGTACCCCATTCCAGGTAATTGAATATATGCAGACCCAAACACACACGTGTGTAGAGTGTGGCTTTGATTTGCAGGACACATAATAAGACAGTCTAGCTCTTAAATCTTAATACATAGCAGTACCCACTTGGTTCCATAAGATTTCACTTCACAGCAAATCCATCCCCTGTGCTGGAGACAGAACATCACTGGTCAGAAGCAACACAGACAAATTTAACCCGATTCTTATGTCGAATCGAACTTAGATATTTAACATTGGATTTTAAAAAGTCTCATCCCGAAGCTCGCATATTAGTTTGTTTTAATTGTTTAATATTTTAATTTAATTGAGACAATTGATCGAACACTTTAATAAGTATGCAGCACTTTACTGAATGATCAAGAACTATAATATCTCTAATTGCCATCACCATAAACATCGGATCCCCGAAAGATCCCATCCATTAGATTGTCTACTTTGAAACTAATCGGTGGTTTTGATTAGCCTTCAAAGAAGGTCCACAAACCTTAGAAATTGATGTGTGCTTGTTTATTTTAGTGATCAACAAGGGCACTACCTAGCTAGGTTGTTGATGTGCGAAACTCTAAAGTCCAAACCTCAGCACAAGTGCTGAGGTAGTGAGGTCTGCAAGTGCTGAGGTCCTGCTGAGGTTTTGTGGCTTGAAAGGTATAGGGTATCTGTTTCGAAGTGGTGTATGGTCAAATCAAAAATTCATCATAGAGAGTATCTCTCTTTCTCTATTATTGTTGTAAGATTTTGCAATGGCCAACAAATTGGGGTTTGGCCCACTTGGTGTCTCTTTTTACCTCTTGTGGGCTTCAATCACTCTTTGATGATTGTGCAAATCACAGACCATCTGTCACCAAGTCCTTGTCTGGTTCATAAACAAACAACTGAGAATCTCTATTTGCTGCCCCAACCCCACTCCCCACTCCCCACCCACTGCTAATCCAACATGTTTATTACTTTTCTTTTTTATGACAACATGTTTATTACTTACCTTGACCATCTTTTGCCTATAATCATCATTATTCTACAGTCATGTGAATAAAACTATAAATATTACGGTTAGAAACAACCGTGTATATCAAGTCAATATTATTTGAGTATAATTTGATGTGTGAAATATGTAGAGCTAATCTGTTAGCTTCGTATTAAGAAGTTAACTATTTTTAGAGCAATTTTCAGTAATATATCAACATTTTCACCGTTCAGTTTTTAGGTTTTTTATGAATATATTACATTTGCATATTTTCCGCCAAGTTGATAATCGTTTGAGTACCGAACAACATCAAATCAATTGACGAACCGAATATGTCCAACTTAAATCGTTCGTGTTTATAATTAGTAAATCACGATTATGAATACCCAAGCGATCATCAACTTAGCTGAAAATTTACATAAGTGATTTACTCATAAGAACCTAAAAACTAAACGGTGAAAATGTCCATATGTGACAAAAAAGTTGGTCTAAAAGATGGTTAGTTTCTTAATACCGATTAGATTCGGTTAGCTTTGGAGCGCTCCTCGTGAAATAAATATCTAGATAAAAAGAAACTTCACCTTATTTCTTATAAGGTGAAGAATGAGGATTTCAGGTTTGAATCTTCAATCATATAGATGTATTGACAAAATTCTCTAGTCTCATCTGTGAAGAACTTAACACAAACCATACATTAAATATATATAAAACATAAAAATAAAAGGGCTAATTACTGTTTAGGGTTATTATCACAAATGGTACCTGAACTTATCCTCTATTTTATCGATGGTACCTGAACTTCAATTTTGATCACAACCAGTACCCGAACTTTTCGATTTCATTTTAAATGGTACCTAAGGCCACATTCGGTCACTATTCCGGCCAAAAAACCCAAATCTAAAAAAATAAAAAATAAAAAAACAAGTTCAAGGCAAGTCTATAACCAAAAAATCATCACTATATATGATCGTAACCCTTGAAATCATCAAAAATCATCACTATGATCGCCTCCTATGCCGTTTTTAGTCGGAATAGTGACCGAAGGTGGCTCTAGGTACCATTTAAAATGAAATCGAAAAGTTCGGGTACTGGTTGTGATCAAAATTGAAGTTCAGGTACCATCGATAAGATTGAGATATAGTTCAGGTACCATTTGTGATAATAACCCTACTGTTTAGTACCCTGTGCTTTTGGTCTAACATCAATTCAGTCCCCCGACTTCCAATTTCATCAAAAACACCCCCACACTATTATTTCTCCATCCAATAGGTCCATCCGTGATAAATCAATCAATTTCAGCCGTTTAGGTGCTGACGTGGCCATCCAACTCAGCCCAGGTGGGGCCCACACGGAAGTGAAATTCCCAAACTGACCCTGGCCAACCAAATCTGAAAAAATCCAAAATAAATTCCAATCTTTGAGGTTGGGGAGACTCGAACCCACACCAACACCTTTCATTTGCAAAGGCCCAACCACCAGACCACTTGCATGGTATTGCAATATTACAAACGAAAATAATATATGTATAATAGTTTAAAAAACTCTCCTTCTCCACCCACCTCTCTCCTCCTCTCCTCTTCTTCTTCCTCTGTGCATTCCCAGTTTGCCGGGCTTGCTTTCATGTCCGGACTTACTGCGGAGATGGATTTCAACAAGGACTCCTCCTCCACCGTCATCAGAATCCGGCAGCGGTTGCCGGATTTCCTGCAGTCCGTGAAGCTCAAGTATGTGAAGCTTGGGTATGGCTACTCGTGCAACCCAGCTACCATTCTCATGTTCCTTC